>NC_022012.1:92957912-92959507 GCF_000317375.1 Microtus ochrogaster | reverse complement strand
TCTGGGTGTATCTGTGAGGGATCTCAGATTGAATAAAAAAGAGAAAATCAGAGGAGCATCCGCATCCATGCGTGCATTGTCCGGGGTTCTGTAGAGGAACAGAACTGGTAGAGGAGCATATGTGTTTAAAGGTGGATTTAGAGTGGCTGACAGGCTGTGATCAGGCTCGACCAGCAATGGCTGCCATTTAACAGAAAGGCCAAGCATCAGTAACTGTTCAGTCCCGGAGGCTGGCTGTCTCTGCTGGGCTTTGGTTGTGTTGGATCCTGAAGAAGGTATGTTCCACTGCCAGTGAGGAAAAGCCCCAGAAGCAGGATAGATGGACTTGCCAGAGAGGGTGAGGGCAAGCAGGCAGAAAGCAAAAGCTTCCTTCTACCATGGTCTTTTATACAGGCTGCCAGAAGTTATGGTCCAGACTCAGGGTCTGCCTTCTGCCCTCAAATGATCCAATCCAAGAAAATCCCCCAGAGGCGTGCCCATCTGCTTGGGTTTTAGTTGATTCTGACGTGATTGAGTTGACAACCAAGATTAGCCACCACATCCTCTCTGCTACTTCACCGTGGATGCCCTGTGACCAGCCTGCTCACCCTCCTGCCACCGTGCCTTCCCAGCCATGATGGACTAGACTGGAATAAGCCCCGCCTTCCTCAGGCTGCCTTGCCAGGCGTTTTGTCTTCGTCGTGAGAACGGTAGCACAGAAGTTGTTGCTAGTTACAAGGTCAGACTGTCCTATTCTGGACCACTCTGATCCAATCTCTCTGTTCCATGGAACTCGATTATCTGTGGTGGTTGTGGGATACTCTTTTTGTCCACTGTGAAGATGTGTCTCTGCCAGGGCACCTTTGATTGGTTTAATAAAGAGTTGAGTGGCCAATAGCTAGGCAGTAGATGATAGGCAGGACTTCCAGGGAGAGAAAGGAACTCTAGGAGGAATCTGAGACTCAGAGGGATTCAAACATACAGAATGGTGGTGAGGTGACATGTTACATGGCAGAACACAGATTAAGACAAATAGGGTAGTTTAAGTTATAAGAGCAGGTCAGGAGCGAGCCTAAAGTAAGGCCAAACTTTCATAATTAATAAGAAGTCTTCATGTCATCATTTGGAAGCTGGTGGTCCAAAGGAAGTTCAGCTGGAAGCGGCATCCATTGTTGGACACGTATATTCAAACACAGAGCAGCTGGTGCACTGCCTGGTGGGAGACCAGACTAGCGCAGGCCCAACAACTTCCCAGAGTTGGGGCTGGTAAAAGCAGTTCCTGGCTGATGCCCGTGGGCATGAGGCTTGACTCTCAGGAAAAGGCAAACAGCAACTGCAGCCCAGAACCAGTGGGGTACCCTGCTGGGCAAACCTGAATGGGGCAGAGTCAGCTGCCAGCAGCCCATTCTAAGTGGGGCCATGCAGGGAATAGCCTGGCCACTTAAGGTTCAGGTCACATGGTCAGAAAAGGCTGCAGATGCACAAAAATCCAGGCCCAGACTGAGAAAAATCTCTGAACAGGTATGGTATGCTTGAAACTGTGCTTAGATGCTGAAAGAGAGAGAAAGAGAGAGAGAGAGAGAGAGAGAGAGAGAGAGAGAGAGAGAGAGAGAGAA
>NC_022012.1:92950095-92957777 GCF_000317375.1 Microtus ochrogaster | reverse complement strand
TATCAACTTTATATTTTTAACTACAAATGAGCAAAAGTATCAGCTGCCAAGAAACACTGGATTATGGAAACTGCTGCATTAAACCAGCCTATATTTTTAAGGATGTCTTGACTTCAGAATGGAAGTCAGGAAATGTATTGTGTTGGGGAGTGGCTATGCCTTTATTTCCACAGGAAACAAAAAGCTATGACTTTCTTCAGAATTAATAAAGATCAGATTTAACTGGGGAAGACCTCCTGAAAATCTCAGCTGCAGTCATGAAGGAAGAGACCAAGAAAGACTGCAAGACAGGCAATGTATGGGCTGACCCCTCTGCATGGGAGCAGCTCTGAGACTGGATGAGACAGGATAAATCATGCCACCCTTTCATATGGTTGCAGATCGAGATTTACATTACAGTTTGATTATGCAGGCCAAAGAGAGCTATCAAGGTGACAGCTGTCTTTTACCTGCTCAAACATAGAGCAGAGAATCGTCTTTAGCTGGTTTCTGCACACCGTGCTTTCCCTGCTCATGTTAATGCAGATACGTACATTACCTTTAAGTTGTGTGTTTTCACAACGAACCATTGAAGAAGACAAGTAGCCCAGGTGATCCAGCCTCTCAGAATGCCTCTGTTGCAGTTTCCTCAAAATCCTGCATCCAGAACAACTTCACAGCTACGAGCCGAGAAGATCCAGCCTCGCAGACTACTCCAGCTAGGACTTCAAATAAGCCCTGTGCTTTCCCGTCACACAGAGACAGGACGACGGATGATGCAACTGGCTCTCCCAGGACTTGACCGTTATCCCAATTTTCTAAAGATGTGGTTGTCCCCGGAAACAGGAAGCAATTTGAGAACATGATGCCCACATTCCCAAGAGGTGGGATGGGTGGCTTTTGGTCATTCAGTGGGTTATGGGTGTTTGTCATTGTTTAGGGGGTTTGTTGCAAGTTGCTTTTGGTTAAGATCAGGGAGGAAACTAAACAAAGGAGGTTAGATTCAAGGATCTCTTTCTAAAAAGAAAAAATGGGGGATATAGGAGTGATAAGATAAAAAGTAGAATATTGAATCTGCTAAAAATCAGCTACTGGTCTCAAATATTTTACATTGGCATGGGTTTTTGTATATTGATACAAATTTAAGGTTATTTCTGTTTTTAAAATACTGTATATATGTTTCTGTTCATGTTTAGGGTATTGTACCTATACAGTTCATTTTAAAATGTAATATAAAGTTCTAGTCCTTGAAAGTGATTATTAAAAACTACTTAGGATAATTTTTAAAATGTAGGTTAGTAGCTAGTCATCTATAACAATCAAACTTATGTTCCTGTTAGGTATGTTTCCAAGGTCAAACAGAGATATATTTTAGATAGATAGGTAGTCTTCAAATGCTTTAGAGATTTACAGAATATGACATTTAAGATGTTTTGATAACATAAGGCTTTTCTTGACAGTGAGATGTGTCTGCTCCTGGCAGCACCAATCTACTTCATAGAAGATGATGGGCACTGAAGAAACCCCATATGGAATTTACTTTCAATGTGGCCAAGAACGTTCTGTTGCTAGAACAAAACAAGTCACACTCACACCCTTGAGAGAGCAGAACTCTCTGATCTAAATCTAGGTAGGATCTTTGTTTGAAGAGAAACACAAGAACCTTGAAGGACTAGAGGTCCAACCCCCGACCTTTGGTCAAGGTGGGAACAGGCTCATATTTTTGGGCCTCCACACAAAGGTAGATGCTCCAATGTAGCAGGGAAAACTTGGGTGACTGTCCAGGCAGCCAGCTGTCTCTGTCATTCCTATAGTTTTGGAATTTTCTTGCTCTGTACTTCCTGTTTATTCAGGTAATATTTTATCCTTCTAGGGTCTCTGACGGGGTTGAAGACTAGATGTGTATACCATTTTCTTTGTTACCAAATTCAGAAAAGAAATTTACAAAATAGATATAAAGTTCATAATGTTGAGAGATATAAAAGCTTAAATTGTTTATCTAAGAAAATGTTTTAAGGTCTAAAAAGATATTTTTAGATTGTTACTACAAGTTACAATAGAAAGTGATTTAGATAAAAAAAAAAAAACCAACAACAACAACTTTGGACTAGGCCAGGCAGTGCTGCTTGCCTTTAATCCCAGCACTGGGGAGGCAGAGGCAGGTGTATCTCAGTGAGTTCAAGGTCAACCTAATTTACAAAGCAAGTTCCAGGACAGTCAGGACTGTTACACAGAGAAACCCTATCTCGACAAACTAAAAAAAAAAAAAAATAAATTGTACTCCCCACAATAGGACAGATAACAGAGCACTTTCTCTGAATTCCCCAAATACAAATAGACTGGACCTTGTGACTATAATTCTTACCTGATAATTGTTCTTATTGCATATAGTTTTACTGTGTTAGTGTTAAAACCTTTCCTTTTTATTTAGACAAAAAGAGGAAAATACTATGGGATAATCTTTCTGTACACTGTGAAAATGTGTCTCTGCCAAGGCCCCTTCTAATTGGTATAATAAGGAGCCAAAAGATCAGTAGCTAGGAGGGAAAGGATAGGTAGGACTTCCAGGGAGAGAAAGGAACTCTGGGAAGAGTCTGAGGTGCCTAGGATTTGCCAGCAAGATGCAGGGCAAGTCAGACATGCAGTACGAGAGGTAACAAGCCAGGTGGCAGAACGTAGATTAATAGAAATGGGTTAAGTTATAAGGGCTAGTTGGGAAGAAGCCCAAGCTAAGCCAAGCTTTCAAGCTTAATAAGAAGTCCGTGTGTCTTCCTATTTATTAATTTGAGAAGTCACGGCACAAAGAAAGACCTGCTACACATGATGTTAGAGTTGACAGAGGAGGCCGGGCAGTGGTGGCACACGCCTTTAATCCCAGCACTCGGGAGGCAGAGGCAGGCGGATCTCTGTGAGTTCGAGACCAGCCTGGTCTACAGAGCTAGTTCCAGGACAGGCTCCAAAAACACAGAGAAACCCTGTCTCGAAAAAACCAAAAAAAAAAAAGAGTTGACAGAGGAGAATCCCAGAGCCCTTCAAGTTGGAAGCGTCTTGTTCTCTGCGAACGTTGTCTGAGGAAGTTTTACTTACAAGCATGAGTGTGTGTGTGTGTGTGTGTGTGTGTGTGTGTGTGTGTGTGTGTATGTGTGTGATGCACACACATATGTGTGGATGCCCACGTGCCTATGTGTGGGAGGCTAGAGAAGGATGTTGCGTGTCCAGCTCTATCACTATATGCCTTAATTCCCCTGAGACAGGGTCTCTCACTGAGCCTGGAGCTAGGGTGGCAGCCAGCAAGACCCAGTGATTCCCCTGCCTCTGCCCTTCACAGTGCTGGGTTATAGTGTGTAGTCATGCCCAGCTTTTTAAACCTGTGTACTGGGATCTGAACTCAAGCCCTCACAGTTATATAGCAAGCACTGTCACACACTGAGTGGTCTCTCCAGCCCTCAAGGCTCATCTCCGTGTTGCCTTAGAGAAGACGGTATGTGTAATTCTATGGTAACTCAGTGTGAGGGGAACATGTTAACCAGGGTGTCATATATGGTCACGGAGCCGAGAATCCTGGCTCTAGCTGTCCTGGTGATATGGTGGGTGACTTTG
Source organism: Microtus ochrogaster (assembly GCF_000317375.1). Lineage (NCBI taxonomy): Eukaryota > Metazoa > Chordata > Mammalia > Rodentia > Cricetidae > Microtus > Microtus ochrogaster. The sequence goes on along the minus strand of NC_022012.1, from coordinate 92,954,198 downwards.
CAGCTCCACCAATGTTGCAGTTTCTCGTAAGCTCCGGTTGTCAAAGCCTCCAGAAGCGCCTGTGAGGAGGAGGGAGAGCCACTTGCTTATTGCTACTTCGATTTAAACAAAATTCTAAAGTGAGATTTTCATTCTCCCTCGTCTCTAGCTGTTCCAACAACACATGTCCACAGCAAGTTGCTTCTTCCTCTCCTGTACCTTGTAATGAGAGAGCCGTTCTTCCAGGGAACCAGATGCTGCAATTAGCAAAAAAGAGGGGCCAGCCATGTGCCTGATGACTAAGGCAGCCCAGCTGTGTGTCTGTCTTCCTAATATGGGGAGAGCCAGATGTGCTATGTGTGGAAAGGGGAGTCTACACATGCTCACAGACACATGCACGGCTCGTCCCAGGACTACACAGCAGGATGTCTTAAGAGCTGGAAGGGGGATGGAGCTATGGAAACCTCACTGTGGGAAGCTGAGGTCTCTTTGCCAGGTGTTTGGCACAGAGAGGTGAGCCAGTCGTCCCTGTATGTGAGCTTACTGCTAAGATCCCTTCACTGGGATCTCCCAACCTGGCCCCCAGCAAGAGGCTGCCCCAGCCCTACCTGTGGGGTTTCATTCCCCCACAGGGGTTTGCATTTTTGTTTTTGTTGAATTTATTTATTTGTATGACTTTTCCTGTTTTTATCCCCAGGTTAACTTTTAGTTCATTGAGAAGTAAAACTTAAAAACCAGAAACCCCTTTCCCTCCCTGTGGGAAGATTTCCAAATTGTACACTTAGTCTCTCGACGTTTTTATCTGATCAGAAAGCCCATGGTAGCCACGAGGGGTGTGGTTCCACTGGTAGCGTGTTTGCCTAGCGTGCAGGAAGTCCTGTGTCTGACCCTCAGCCCTGGCTGGACCCAGGGTGGTGATGCATGTCTGTGGTCCAGCGCCCAGGAGGTGGAAGCAGGAAGCAGGAGGAGCAGAAGTCCAGGGTCATCCATGAAACAGAGTGAGTTTGAGGCCCGCTTGGTCTACATGTGACCGACCCTATCAAAAAGGAAGGGAGGGAAAGAGGGCATCATCAATCCCAGCATGCACCAGCACTCTGGAGGCAATGGCAAGTGGATTTCGGTGAGTTCCAGGCCAGCCAAGGTAGCACAGTGGAACTCTGTCTTAAACAAACAATCCAAACCAGGAATGGTAGCACACACTTTTAATCCCTATGCTAGAGAGGCAGAGACGGGTGGATTCCTGGGGCTTGCTGGCCAACCAATCTAACTTACTTAGCAAGTTCCAAGTCAGTGAGAAATCCAGTCTCTCAAACAGGTGGACAGACACCTGAGGTTGTCTTCCAGCCCCACGCAGACATATGTACACACATGCTCAGGACACAAATTGAAATTTACCTTTCTGAGGATCTGCTGCCAGAGAACACAAGCCAGCCATGTTCAGCAACCCTGAGCTCACTCTCCCCATATCTGGCCACGGTCATGGTCAGGAAGGAGCCAGAGACTGCCTCAGGTTTGTACACCACACCACTCTGCTCCCGTAACCGTACTGTTGTGTAAAGTCAGCCATGGACGGAACCCAAAAGCGGTCCTCGCGGGTTTCTGAGAAGACTTGACTTGGAAAGAGCCTTATTACTGGGTCAGTGACCACGGGACTCTGCAGATGGCCTGCCCACTGCAATCTACACATCCCCGGCCCAGGAACTGACAGCGTGTGATAGAATTAAGCGATACAGTTCAGTAGCCATGGTAATGAGAACACACAGCTGCAATGGGTTTGCCAAGCTAAGGCCATGGGCAGTTCCCACACAACTGCTGATCTGCTTTAAATTTAGACACCACATTTAAGTTTGGAGGTCCTCAGGTCCACCCTCTCCTCTGACCAACTGGTTACACTCAAGAGTCACCATGGCCTCCTTCTGGTTTGACAGTTAACCACAATGGCTCAGAAGACTTCTAAAAATGTGCTGTATTTACTATTACAGAGACTGGAGAGATGGTTCAGTGGGTCAGGGTGCTTTCTGTACGAGCATTAAGGCCCTGAGTTCAGAACCCAACACCTGCATAGAAACAAGTGATGGTGTGAACTCGCCTGTAACTCCAGCACTGTGAGAAGGGTGTGGAGACAGGAGCATCGCTGGGTGTCAGGTTCCATGTGAGACCCTGTTTCGAGAGCATAAGGCAGAGTAATAGGGCAAGGGACCTGATGTCTTCCTCAGGCCTCCACCTGTGTGCACAGGCTCACATATGCATGGACACCTACACCGTGTACCACACATGCAAACACTCACACACATGCAAACACTCACACACATGCAAACACTCACACACATGCAAACACTCACACACATGCAAACACTCACACACATGCAAACACTCACACACATGCAAACACTCACACACATGCAAACACTCACATACACTTTTGGTTTTTTGAAGCAGGGTTTCTCTGTGTAGTCTTGGAGCCTGTCCTGGAACTCACTCTTATAGACCAGGTTGGCCTCGAACTCACAGAGATCCGCCTCCCTCTGCCTCCCAAGTGCTGGGATTAAAGGTGTGCACCACCACCGCCAATCTCAAGGGGCTTTGGTTCTTACCTCTGCTTCCTAAACTGGAACTGGCAAGTGATGATGACTCTGGGGTCCAGTGGCCAAACCTCAGGCCAACAAACACACATCCATCAGACAAGCATTCCAGGGACCGGGCAGTCAGCTTCCTAGACACAGATTTCTGTCTTGTTTGCACCCGGGTGTCCTGTTCTGAGCAGAGCCTGACATGAAGCAGACTCTCTCAGATGAGTGCCGTTAAATATTTCACTATCAGGATATATCAAGTGTCACATGGTCAGTCTTTATTGAGCCTGTAGCGCTCCAACCCACAAGGCTCAGAGGTTCACATCAATTAAAGTAGCTGTCTTAGTTAGGTTTCTATTGCCGTAACGAAACATCATAACCAAAAACAGTTTGGCAGGGGGTGGGGAGGGTTTATTTCATCTTACAGCTCCATATCACACTCCATCACTGAGGGACATCAGGACAAAAATTCAAGGCAGGAACCTCCAGGCAGAAGCTGGTGCAGAGGCCTTGGAGGGGTGCTGCTTACTGGCTTGCTCCTCATGGCTTGCTCAGCCTGCTTTCCTACAGCACCCAGGACCTCCTGCCCAGGGTGGCACCGCCCACAGTGGGCTGGGACCGCCCACATCAGTCATCAATCAAGACAGTACATCTACAAGCCAGTCTCATGGAGGAGTTTTCGCAATTAATAGTCCATGTTCCCAGCTACGTCTATGTTTGTGTCGTGTGCACAAACCAACCAGCACAGCAGGCTTCCTTTCTGAGGTACAGAACACTGTACCTCAGTTTACCTACTTTTTGTCATGTGACCCCCTTGCCTGATGGTGCTCACGCAAGCCCTGACAACTAGCAGGAGCTGTTTCTATGTTCTCCCCATTTAAATTCTACTCTGCGACAGGACTTGAATAATTTAAATTTGTGACTAATGATTCTATTTTTATATTATCTCCCCTGGAACACTTCCACGCACTAATCAGCAGACAAGACGCCCACTCTTCACTTAAGATTAACTTGCACTCGTAGAAAAGCTTGAAATGACTTTCCATCGCCCTTTGGTAGAATTACTTAGACTATTTTTTTAAGGTTTATTTTATTTTTATTTGTGTGTACGCATCTGTGTGTGTGTCTGTGTCTGTCTGTGTATGTGACAGGCATGCAGTGCCCACAGAGGCTGGAAGAGGGGGCATCAGATGCCCTGGAACTGTAGTTACAGATAGCTGTGAGCCACTATCTGTCCCAGCGTGAGTTCTCTGCAAGGGCAGCCAGTGCTCTTCACTGCTGAAATATAGGACAGATTCTCTTGCTAAAGCTGGAGCTCCAGGTGAAGCTAGACTGACTGCCCAAGTAGCTCCAAGGGTCCCTATCTCTGCCTCCCTGAGGGTGGATGGCTTGCAGTCCCAACCACACTCAGCTTGCAATCAGCAGCGGAGATCCCTAACTCAGTGAAGATCCCTGACTCAGTGGAGATCCCTAACTCAGGTGGAGATCCCAAACTCAGGTGGAGATCCCTAACTCGGTAGAGATCCCAAACTCGGTGGAGATCCCTAACTCGGT
>NC_022012.1:92947453-92949839 GCF_000317375.1 Microtus ochrogaster | reverse complement strand
GTGGAGATCCCTAACTCAGTGGAGATCCCTAACTCGGTGGAGATCCCTAACTCAGTGGAGATCCCTAACTCGGTAGAGATCCCTAACTCGGTGGAGATCCCTAACTCAGGTCCTTCTGCAGCAAGCATTTTACCCACCGAACCATGACCCCAGCCACAAGACCCAGAATAAGTCATCCTCCTTTTAAGTAAAGGAAGAAGGGGATGGGGTAGGACGGGAATCAAAGAAGCACGTGACTAGATAGCCCTGGTCCTTCTATGAGGCTCATCTGACGAAGCTCCTCCCTCTTCTGCCTCCTCCAGTAGGTGGAAGCAATTCTTCTGGTCCTTTGTGTATCTACAAGTGATTCAAGCCCAGTCAGAAATCACAAAATTCCTTTTGTTAAAGAAGTAAGAGGGAAACCTCCTCAAACTGCTTTTCGAACCCGGAGGGTCCTACTGCAGATCTACCCAGTCCACCAGCCAGGCTGCCCCACGAGCCCTTGAAATGCAGCTAATCAATAGAGTAGTTCCAGTGACCCCAAAAGAGTGGAACAGATTTTTGTAGAGGAGAGTTTTAAAGAAATCTAATTTCCCCCTAGAGACAACTGAATGCCTAGTGAGTCCATTAAATAAGAATCGGCGGCTGCAGAGGAGCGGGGAGGGAACAGAAGTGAGCTCATGAAAGTTAATTAATACAACTGGACATTAAAGGGATCCCTGCCACAAACTCCCAATGCAAAAAAGCTGGGGTTGGGATGTAAAGGGAGGATGTGAGGGGGGGATGAGGGGTCCGTTGCAGGGTTGGTGAAACGGGAAAGTAGCTACATGGTTGTGGTGAGCTTCATGTCTGACCCCTTCCTCCCTGTGAGTGCTGAGGGCCACACAGACACCAGGGCATGGAGGGACTCTGGATAAGCCTGGGGTGTGGCTGATGTGCTGGTCACTTGCTGTTCAGTGCTTAGGGAAGGGACAGATGGGGAGGGGGAGAGAAAAGAGGAAGGGAGAGAAGAGGGAGGAGAGAGATGGGGAGGGAAAGAGAGAGGAGAGGAAAAGAGGAGGAGAGAGATGAAGGGAAAGGGACTGGAGGAGAGAGAAAAGAAGCAGCCTCACTTTTATTTCCCTGGTTTTTAGTGAGACTTTATGAAAATGTCACAGTGCGCAATGCGAGACTTCCAGGGAAGGGTGGACCGGGCCGCGAGGGGAAACAGTGTTGGTGGTAGACCCGCGATTTTAAACAAATGACTAGGGAAACTTCAAATACAGAACCAGAACTTTCCAAGGAGGGAACAAGCACGGTGTGACCGCACCCGGGGAATGTCACCTGCCTTTATGTTGGGAAATTAGGAGTGGGAGCCAGCTCATCTGGGAGGTCCCGTCACCTCTGGCCCCCAGATCTGTAAGTGCCATGTTAACTGGGCTTCATGGATCCTTTAGCCGGCCATTTCTCCTCTGTGTCTGACCAAAGCACACTTAACACTTGGCTCTGAAAGGAATCTGGACAGACTGTCCTAGTGTTAATTTGAAATTTGATTTTGTTTTCATCCAAAGGGAAAGAGGAATGGTTTTGTGCCCTATTGTCCACGTGTTTGTGCTTTGAATTGTTTTTATTTTCTACATTATAATACCACACTGTTATAGAAGCGCTAAATGATGTGGGATGTCCTTCTGTATATGTGCTGCTTTTATTGGCTGATAAATAAAGCTGTTTTGGCCAATGGCTTAGCAGAGTAAATCCAGGTGAGAAATCTGAACAAGGTATATAGGAAGAGTAGGCAGAGTCAAGGAGATTCCATGTAACTGCCAAAGGAGAAAGATACCAGAACATTATTGGTAAACCACAGCCTCGTTTACATAGATTAATAGAAATAGATTAACTTAAGATGTAAAAACTAGCTAAGAATACACCTGAGTCATTGGCCAAACAGTTTTGTAATTAATTTTGTTTCTGTGTGATTAATTGGGCCTGGGCAGCTGGGAAATGGAAGCTCAGTCTCCGTCTACACCAAACTTGCCTCAGTTTCCCTCTGGTGATCAGTATCCAAGAGGACAAAACTAAAATGGTTTGGTGACATCTAAAAGGAAAACCAAGAAACAAACAAACAGAGGCTGGGAGGATGAGTCTGTGCCGTGCTTGTCTGGCAAGTTTGAGGACTTGAGTTTGGTCTCCCAACTTTGCATTCAAACACCTTAAAAACCAAGACAAGCAAACCAAAAGTGGACACGCAGTTGTAATCCAGCACTGGAAGAGGTAGAGACAGGCAGAGCCCTGGGGCTGGCCAGCCAGTCAGATTACTGAACTGATGAATCAGGCCAGTGAGAGAGCTTGTCTCAAAAAATACGGTAGATGATGCCTGAGGGATAGCAGCCAGAGGTGACCTCTAGCCTTACACACACACGCATGCACA
>NC_022012.1:92929782-92947058 GCF_000317375.1 Microtus ochrogaster | reverse complement strand
TGTCGTGGTCGTTCTTTCTCGCTGGTCGAGGAGTTCGCCGCACATGCACATGTGCACACAAGTGAATTCACACAAGAAAAATAATATTGTAACTGTTGAACGCTTTTATAAACACCTGGGTGCTTCCACATGGGCAGAAGACAGACACACACTAAGCACCTGCAATTGTATTGTCTTATGAATCCTTGGCTTATGATAGAAAGAAACATTACTGGGTCCTCAAGCCTGGAGTCCCAGACTTTCACCCAGGATTCTGTTACCCCAGCCTGACTGTCTCTGACACAGGCATCCCCAGCCCCTGATGGGAGGGGTTTACTACCTGACAGTCTTACAACAGTTTTACAACCCTTCGCCTGTCCCAGGCTCAGAGAACTGTCCATTCTTCTGGCCTTAGCTATACATTCCAACTGTACAAGAAATGTAAAAGTCTACACACTAAGTCTACAATCCCCAGAGTGACAGCATTTGTTGACATTAAAGCCAACATTTTCACACTGAGACTTGATGACCCTTCCTGGTGTGGTCACAAGCCCATGTTGGCAAACAGGCAAGAAGCACTTTGAGCAGACATGTGATCCAGACCACCAAAGCTCAGTCACAGTAGACCTGGGGTGCAGTCTCCCTGAGTTCACTGGTTGGCAGCTGTCCACACTCAGAATGGCCTGTCCATCATTTGCCAGCTCAGCAATAGCCCAACATGGCCCGAGTGGAAAATGGACCCTGTCCCTTCACGGTCACAAGTTCCCCAGGACATCAATCCTGCTTTCCTGCGTGTAATCACACACACTTGCCTGTGTGTGCGTGCATGTGTGTGTGCACGTGTGTGTGTGTAGCAATAATAATCAAAGGGGCAAAAAGGCCACGAATTTGAAAGGAAAAAGAGAAGAGGGCAATAATGTAATTATAATTAAAAGTTTTCTAAAAGAATTCCTATCTGTTGAAGCTGTGGAGGCCAAAGAAGATAAGTGGCATTTACTAAAAACAGAAAACATTCTGTATAAATAATACTGGAGTGTAAAGTCTACAAAGTTCCCCACAAATTCAACCTTGTGAACGAGACGAACGCCCACCTCGCTCTCCTCCAGCCACCCTTGCAAGCTCTGGCCTTGCAAATGGCAGGACTCCGCTGCAGCATGGCTAATTTTCTGCTGCTGGTTTGGCAGCCTTCTGTAGACAGGAAGGAAACGAGAGCAAGGTTTCATCTTTGGGTCACCAGGTCAACTGAATACTAATCAGGAAAAGTGTTTCTTAACTGCTCCATTGAGCCCTTTAAATATCGCCTATGTGTCATACGTTTGGATTAATGAGAGAATCAATCTTTACCATATGCAAATTAAGGATGGAGGGAGGGTGTCCTCATGGGCCCCAGCTGTCCCTCCACACGCCTGTCACTAGGTCTCATTTAACTGCCAGACTCTCTTCTACTTGGCTTCTTGTTGTGGCTTGAAGCTCATCAACCCTCAGAGAGTTTGCGTTCAGACAGCTGTAGCCCTGCCCGTGGCCTTCGGGGATCAGCAGGCTTGGTCCCCTCACATCCTCCCTCTGCGCAGATCCAGACAGTGGCCGGCAGGAAACCCTGGCCAGAGCTGTGAGACCATCTCTCTCAAACTGGATATTGATTGTGCTGACCATAGTGGCTGTGTGCCTAAGCCTAGGAATATAAAGGCAGGAATGTTCTGGATTCTCAGGAGCCAAATTCTTAGTCCCTGTCTAGAATTCCTCAGTGCAGAGAGCCCTGAGCGAGCATGGGGCTTCTCAGAGTAGGGCTGGACCTTCGGGGGTGTGGGGGGGGGTGGGGCAGACAGCAGATAGGGGTCTGCTGTTTGCTGTTTCAGCCCAAGGAAATCACAAGAGCACCTAACCACAGCAGAGAATCCAGCCAATGCCAGTGAGTGGCAGAAGTCTCTGGCTGCCCGGGGAACTTACCCACATTCTGCCTTTCTGTTGGGCAAACTTGCAGTGAGTAGTGCGAAGCTGATGAGCCTGCCTGGGTACCTCCTGGAATGGGTTAAAACGGGAAGAGCTGGAATGGGTAACAAGAAATGGCATGCCTAATTATTTGCTAAAGCCTTACTGTGGAAGATCTGGCTAGATCCTCTCAACGGTACAAAGTGCAAGGTTGTTATTATCAATATCTCCTTTGATAATGCGGAAACTGAGTTCAGAGAGGTTACATTACAGGCACAAAAAGATCTTTAATGTGGCTAGACACGGCAGTGAGTTAATCTCAGCACTCAGGAGACTAAGACCGGAGATCCATAGTTTACAGCCAGCCTGATCTAGGGAACTAAGACCTTGTCTCAGAAACCTAAAACAAACAACCTTAAAACATGTCATGTTGGGTCTGGGGAGATGGCATGTCATATAAACACAAGAACCTGATTTCTGATCCCAGCACCCATGTAAAAAGTGTGGTGCGGTGACCGAGTCTGTAAACTCTGTACTGGGCAGCAGAGACGGGGATCCCGAGAGTTCACAGGCCAGCAGATCCAGCCAATGAGTGAGCTCTGTGAGTTTGCAGGCAGCCGATTCAGCCAATGATTGAGCTCTGGGCTCAGCAAGTAAGGAGAGAAACCAGGGAAAAACCCGATATTGACCTCCAGCACATGCATGGGTGCATGAGCCCACACGCATGCGCACGCACATGTAAAGGAAGATTGGGCTTTCCTGAACACCCAGACCCGAATAATCACATAAAAACTATACCAATGCCGGGAGGTGGTGGCGCACGCCTTTAATCCCAGCACTCGGGAGGCAGAGGCAGGCGGATCTCTGTGAGTTTGAAGCCAGCCTGGTCTACAAGAGCTAGTGCCAGGACAGGAACCAAAAAGCTAAGGAAAAACCTGTCTCGAAAAAAAAAACTATACCAATTACGATGCTGTTTGGCCAATGGCTCAGGCATATGCCTAGCTAGTTCTTACATTTTAAGTTAACCCATTTCTATTAATCTGTGTATCACCAGGAGACCGTGGCCTACCGGTAAGTTCTGGTGTCTTTCTCCTTCTGTCTACATGGTGTCTCCTTAGCTCTGCCTTCCTTTTTCCTCTTCATCTCTGCTTGAATTTCCCACCTTGCTATATTCTGCCCTGCCATACGCCAAAGCAGCTTTTCATTAACCAATGAAAATAAAACATATTCATAGCATATAGAGGGGCATCCCACATTACACACAAACACACACACACACGCATGCATACGTATGCACACACATTGAACACACAAAATGTTCATGTCTTCTAACTCATAATTCCATGATAAGGAATTTATATTGGGAAAATAAGAAATCTAAAAATAAATTTATAGACAGACATGCTTAAAAGTTATATATAATGCTGGAGGGGAGGTGAATTACATTAATTTAACAAGTGAATACACTTACTAATCCCAAAAAATCAGGCTCCTGACTCTTCATGTCCGGATATGGAAATCAGCTCACTATATGACTTAAAATTTTTAAGGAGCATCCCAGATTCCAGCTTTGCAGTCCCTGTGTACAAACACAGAAAGCAAGGTGGAAGGAACACCCTCAGACATCTTCAGTGCTCACACTGGTTCCCCCTCTTTTTACTTTTCTCTTTAATATACAAATACCATTATTATAAAGTGTTGGGGACTAGGGCCCAGGCTCAAAAACATCCAAAAACCTCCTCCTCTGGGTAGGTTCCCAGCTCCCCCCAAACTCCTCCCCTTGGTCACCCCTTTCTAGTGTTGGAGGTCCTTCTGTCTATGTGTTGCTTTTATTGGTTAATGAATAAAGAAGCTGTTTCGGCTGGTGGCTTAGCAGAATAGAGGTAGGCGGGGAAAACTAAACTGAATGCTGGGAGAAAGAAAGCAGAGTCAGTGAGATGCCGTGTAGCCCTGCTAGAGACAGATGCCGAAACTTTACCCTGTAAGCCACAGCCTCATGGCAATACACAGATTAATGGAGGTGAGTTAATTTAAGATATGAGTTAGCCAGAAATATGCTTAAGCTATTGACTAAACAGTATTGCAAATCATATGGTTTCTGTGTGGTTATTTCAGGACTGAACAGCCGGGAACAAACAAGTGGTCTCCTACAACCCCTTTCTTCCCTGTTGCCCTCATTCCTAAGTCTTAACTCTGATTTTTAAACTTTTACAGAAGTTCCTCCTGCATGGAATCACCCCATCCCCCACACAGCAGGAAGTAAAAACAATAATTCTTCTACAGCCACTCCAGCCCCCCAAAATGTTTAAATGGTGCCCCCTCTGCCATTAGGGAGCTGCCAGACAGCACATGGCATTCTCTATCCTTTATATATAAAGGGTCTAGAATAAAGGAGAGCCCCCCCCCCAAGCCAGGCCATAAAAGAGGCCCAAGACTTCAAGAAACATGCTACCCATGGAGTTCTGGAAAGTGGACAGCCCCCATGGCATCCTCAGAGTCCGGAAGTCACAAAAACTGGCAATCTTTCTTATCTACAAAAGAAAAGAAAAGAAGAAAGAAAAGAAAAGAAAAGAAAAGAAAAGAAAAGAAAAGAAAAGAAAAGACAGTTTCTTCCCTAGGGACGCCAGGGCCTTCCACTCCCTACTCTCAGACCCAGCATGGCGTGTTCTGTATGCTCCAATACTGAGCTACAGGATTTGAGGAAACCAAACTCTCAGACCAATCAAGGCTGCTCTTGAGGGTTTGAGGTTTTAAAAAAGAGTGATGCAAGGGTAGGGGAACGGGAGAGACGGGTCAGCAGCTAAAACACTGTTGCTCTTGCAGAAGATCCAGGTTCAGTTTCCAGAACACACACGGTGGCTCACAACCATCTATAACTCCAGTTCCAGAAATCTGTCGCCTTCTTCTGACCTCTGTGGGCACCAGACACCCGTGCGCTACACATGCATACATACAGGTAGACAAAGCACTCATATAACATAAGATAAACAAATCTAAAAATATTTTTAAACTAAGATGAGTAACAAGAGCTGTCAAGATGACTCCATGGGAGTTTGAGTTCTGGCCCCCACGTGGTGGAAGAAGAGAATTGATTCTCAAAAGTTGTCTTCTGGCCTCCACATGTGCGCTCGGGCAGGTGAGCGCATACACACACATACACAAACAAAGATGCAATTAAAAAGCGATGAGTGACCATAAGGAGTTATATGACAAAATAGAGTATTAAAATGTGGGTCATACCAGAAGTGCTTTTGATATCAATTAAAAGTCACCAAACACAATTATTTCCATGAAACTATTTTGCCCATTTCTACCTAACTTATCTTTAGCAAGATGACAAAGATCTGGTGGGGACCCATCTGGGATGTCACTGCCCGTCTGGGTCACCTCTGAGGTTCTCTATACTTATCTTACCCTTTCACAAAGCAGCGTCGGTGTTTGGAAAAATGGTTTTGTAAAAGTTGGCAAATTGCTAGGTAAAACCATTTTCTCGGATAATGGTGTGCCTGACACTTTAAACATCTGAGAACTCCCTGTGTGCTTAGATCTCAGGTGGAGGAGGTCAGATAATGTCCCTGGAGATGGCTCCTATTAGCTGGTCTTTGGGTGATGTAAAATACAAGGCAAGGGTGGAGAGACGGGGCAGAAGCTGCAGAATCCTAAGCAGCCCTGCAGATTGCCCTGCATCCCTGCTGCTTCTGTCTCTGCAGGGGGAGGAAACTGAGTCTGCAAAGGGAACATCCAGGTCCTGTGAGGAGCACGTGACAAGGCTCAGATTCCACTTCTCAAACAATCCCTGGCTCAGAGTGCATTTTGAAGCTCTGATTTTAGCATTTTTGATTTGGGCACATTTAAATGTTAATGGGCGTCTTTTGTAAGTCACTAAACTCATTTGGAAACAGTCATAGGCTGTTTTGAATATGGTTTTTCTTAATTAGTCTGGAATGTGCTCCCTCTTTTATGTATTTTTAAAAACTACTTCTAGAGTAAATATTAATGATTTTATTCATAATCGTGCTGCTGTGTGTGAGGGACTGTGTTGAGTCACTGGTGTATGATAGACAGCTCTTGCTGACCCTGGAACTGAGCCTCAGAGAATCTGAACACAGAGGCCAACCGCACAGGTCCACTGTGGGTAGCCCATTCCCCTAAACCTTCTGGCCTATATCCACCTGCGTCATAGACCACACTGCTACACTGGGTACCACTCTGTGTGTGTGTCTGTCTGCCTGTCTGTTTTTCTGTGCATCTTTCTGTGCCTGACCCTGTATGTATGTCTATGTGTCTGCATATTTGTCTGTACATGTCTGCCTCTGTGTGTATGTCTTATGTGTCTGTGTCTCCGTACGTCTCTCTGTCCATCTGTGTCTTTGTATGTGTCTATGTGTTTGTGTGTGTGTGTCTGTGTTGTGTGTAACTACCACATTTTAATATGCTCAGCATAGACATTCCAGTCTTTACAGCACCTGCACATGGTAGACTACTTGATACTGTCTTTCGAAAAGGTGAGTTCCCCAAGACTCCTGTTTGTGGCTCCTGTGTCCTCATATAAACCAACAACTCATGTGTATCCACTTTTCTTAGCTTCAGTATTACTTTTACGGGAGTGTCTCAAGGTTATTGTCCACGGAACTCCTCACAGTGACCTGGACCTTTCTTTGTATGTAGCTAGGCCAGTTCTATTTCAGGAGAAGCTGCTTTTGTTCTGGGGCTGGTAGCTTTCTTGTAACATGTCCTTGTCATTCATTTCCCTTTCCTTCTCCTCCTGAGCCTTTCCTTACCCTGTTCCTACTTTATGACTCTACACTTTAGGTCCCTGGAGACTCACACTCTACAATCTCCTAATGCCAAATGAAGCTGGGTGGTGGAGGTGCACACCTTTAATCCCAGCACTTGGAAGGCAGAGGCAGGGGATCTCTGTGAGTTTGAGGCCAGCCTAGCCTACAGAGTGAGTTTCAAGACAGCCAGGGCTGCTCAAAGAAACCCTGTCTCAAAAAACAAACAAATAAAAAAACAAAAATCCCAAACAAATAAAAGAAAACAAAAAGCCAAATTATGGGCCTTCCATACCCAAGGTTTGGGCATTGCAAACTAGATTTGATTTTTTTTTTAATGTGTGAGTGTTTTGCCAGCATATCTGTCTGCACCACTTGAGTGTGGGGGCTGCAGAAGTCAGCAGAGTGTTCCAGATCCCTTAAAAATGGAATGTAATTAGTTATGAGCCACCATGTGGATGTGGAAACTGAACCCTGGTCCTCTGCAAGAGCAGCCAGTGCTCCTAACTGCTGAGCCATCTTTGCAGTCCTGACAAACAGGAATTCTGTTGAATAAATATGTGAACTAGACCTACACACAAAGCAAGAGCCCAAACTTCCTGAGGAGTTTAGGTTCCTTTTGCTAAACACATTTGGTTGCCTCATTTTCTTATTAATGATTTTATGGAATTCTGTTCTCTCTCATTTTGTCCTGTTAGACTGGCCAGAATATATTCTATACTATTGTTTATCTTTTCTTTTTTCCCCAAGGGAACAGCTTTTAAAGGGCCTTATCAGTTCTACTGAGGGTCTGCTGACTAATTAATTAACTTCTGCTTTTTTATCACCATTGGTTTCTTCTCCCCATTTGATGTTGTTTATTGAACTTACTGAATGGAACTGGCAACCCATTCACTTTTGTTCTGTTTATTAATAACATAATGTAGGGATACTGATTTCCCATTTGGTTTTTAAAAAGCTTTGAGGCCTGCTATGGGGTAATGCTATTGCACACTGTAAAGATTTGTCACTCATACTGGTTTAGTAAAATGCTGATTGGCCAGTAGCCAGGCAGGAAGTATAGGTGGGGCAGCCAGACTAAGAGAATTTGGGGACGAGGAAAGGCAGTTGACACAGAGGAAGCAAGCTGAGGATGTCTCACTGAGAAAAGGTACCAAACCATGTAACTAAACAAAGGCAAGATTATGGGTTAATTTAAGTTGTAAGAGCTAGTTAATAATAAGCCTAAGCTAGTAGGCCAAACAGTTTATAATTAATATAAGCCTCTGTGTGTTTCTTTGGGACTGAAAAGCTGAGGGACTGGGTGGGACAGAAACTCCATCTACAGGGCCCATTCTACAAATACTGTTGTACAATCATTTCATTGTTCTAACTGAAATTTGGATTTTTCTCTTTGACCCAAGAATTAGCTATACAGTACTTGTTTATTTATTTGGTTATTTTTCAGACAGGCTCTCACTATGTTGCCCTGGTTGTCCTAGAACGCACTATGTAGACCATCCTGACTTTGAACTCACAGAGATCCACCTGCCTCTCCCTCCTGAGTGCTGGGATTGGGTCCCACCAGGCTCTGATAGTCATGTAGTATTTTTAAATTTTCTCTCTGTTATAATGTGTTATAAGCTAGCCAGGGCTACATAGTAAGGCTCTCTTTAAAAAAAATCAATTCCTGTGTGTTAGGGTGTTTTATCATTACTTTAGTATTATATGTGATGGTACACAGTATGAATATTGTATACATATTTGTTATATGTGGGACAAGAGATAAGGTATACTCCTTATGTGGAAAATAGAAAGGTCTTAGTTACTGATTTTATTTAGTCTTTTTAGAAGTGTGTTTTATCATTTAATTGTGTGTGTTTGCATGTGTGTTGGTATATGCACATGTGAGTGCAGTACCCTCAGAGGCCAGAAGAGGGCACTGGGTCCCCTGAAGCTGGACTTAGAGTCACATGTGAACTGTCAGACGTGGATGTTGGGAATGGAACTTATGTCCTCTGCAAGAGCTCCTAACTGCTGAGCCATCTCTCCAGCTCCTTGGATACCCACACCACTTTCATTATTCATTTTGTTCTATCATAATTAGTAGATTATCTAAACTTTCAAAGATGGGGAGATGGTTATTAAAATTTTCTGATCTCCACATATGATTTCACTTTTAGGTCAATGTTGTGAAATGTTCTTTTCATCTGCACTTGGGTGATGTATCAGGTACCCAGGATAATTCTTGCTGACCACGTGTGTCTGCCTGTGAGTTTGCATAATTAAACAACAGCATGAAGCTATCAACACTTCTTAGAACAACCTTTCCCTTCAACCCTACTTCTGTTTCCAGTGGATGGGCTCTACTTACCTAGGGTACCAGTGCTATGTGGCCAGGCTAGCCTGATATTTTACTAGATAGCCCAGGCTGGCCTTGAACCCTTGACAATGATTCTGCTTCAGCCTCCTGAGTGATGAGATTACAGCGTGTACCACTGCACCCAGAAACTCAACTGTCTTTAATGACATTTTGTTGTATCACTTGAAGATACAAAGCCATTTGATTGACTTATCAACATTGATAAGTGTCATCTTAGACATAGGAATGCACCCACAGACTTGCTTTTCATGCCTCCTTTGAATCACACCCAATCCAAAACGCCTTTTGAATATCACATAGTATGCTGCTGTTTTGTACTTCTCTGTTTTTGAGACAAAGTTTCCTGTGGCCCAAGCTGGCCTGGAAGTCACCAGATCAACCACGATAACCTTGGGCTGCTGGTCCTGCTGCCTTTACCAAAAGTAACAATGGTAGGCAAGGACTTTAAGAAGGAGAGCCTTTGTCCAGTGCAGGTGGGAATGTCCAGTTTTGAAACTGCTGGGTAAAGCAGCCAGCCCTCCTTGCCTTAAAAGGTTAAATACAATGTTACCCTCTAACAGGAGTTTCCACTCCTGCGTGTACTCACAAGGGTAGCATGAATTCTAATTGGTTTTTATTAAATAAAAACCTGGAGTCAGATATTGGGGGATGAAAGCTGAAAGATCAGAGAAGCAGAGCAGTCAGACACTAATTCTCACCTCTATGCTGTCCTCAGACCAAATGGGGATAAGATCCTGTCTCCAAGAATCCTCAGACTGAATGTCATCTCTATGAAACCACAGACTGAATCCTAAGCTCCTGTCTCCTCCCACTTTATAGTCCTCTCTCTGCCCAGCCATATTACTTCGTGCCTCCACCTCCCCAGTGCTGGGATTAAAGGTGTGAGCCACCACTACTTGGTTTTGCTTCTCTTTTAGACTGATTTAATCTCCTATAGCCCAGGGTAGCCAAGAACTCACAAAGATCCGTCTGCCTCTACCTCCCGAGTGCTGGGGTTAAAGGTGTGTGCCAGCACTGCCTGGCCTCTGTGGCTAACTAGTATGGCTAGCTCCACACTCTTATCTTCAGGCAGGCTTTATTTGTTACAGCACAAACAGAATATCACCACACATAAGACAAAGAAAAATGAGTCCACATGAAAAAAATTAAACTCAAACAGCATAACTCATAGTTGTAGATGGAAGTTTCCCTTTTGATAAAGCCCATTGCTTAACCTATATAGGTTTCTTAGTTTAAATGTAGGGCTGTTGGTACTTCTGAGTGTTCACCAGTTTTTGTACAGCCTGAATGGTCAGCGTCTATTTTTTTATAGTACCTTATTATATCTTTCCCAGTAACATGAGTTGTTTTGTGGTCTGCTTCTGAGACTGCAGGAATGTACCTTTAAAATGGAGGGCTGACCAGACTGGGAGAATTCTGGTAAGAGAAAATGAAGAGAGGCAATCACCAGCCCGATGCAGAAGAAACAAAATGAAAAAGCCTTACCAAGAAAAGGTACCAAGCCACGTGACTAAACATAGACAATAATTATGGGTTAATTTAAGCTGTAAGAGCTAGTTAATAATAAGCCTGAGCTAATAGGCCAACCAGTTTGCAATTAATATAAACCTCTGTGTGTTTCTTTGGGACTAAATGGTTGCGGGACTGGGCAGAACTGAAACCTCCATTTATACACAGCATCACCCATGACAGACATCCCAGATGTTCATCAGCTGATGAATGACAGGTAGTATATCCGTAATGTGGAATATTATGCAGCCTGAAGGGAAAGGTGTACTGAGAAAACCTGTAACCGGCATGAGGGACTAACTGTCTTAGTCTCTTTTCTACTGCTGTGACAAAACACCATGACCAAGGCAGCTTATAAAAGAAAGCATTTGGGGTTCATGGCTCCTGAGGGTTAGAGTCCATGACAATTATGGTGGAACCACAGCAGTAGGCAGGCAGGCATCATGCTGGATCAGTAGCCAAGAGCTTACATATTGAAACAACAACCACAAGGAAGAGAAAGGGCCAGCTGGGGAAATGTGAGCCCACCTGCAGTGACCACACCTCCCAATCCTTCCCCAAAAGTTCCAAACTAGGGCGAAGCATTCAAACACAAGAGCCTTTGGTGGCCATTTTCACTTAAACCACAACATGAACCTTAAAGCCACACTGATGAACTAATGAAAAAGTCACAAAAGCCACATGGTGCATGATTACATCCACAACAAAGGTTCAAAATATACAAATGGAGTTACAGAAAAGAGACCAAGGGTGGTCTCAGAAGATCTGGGGGTGGAGAGAGGTGACCTCGACTGAAAGTGGATTTTCTGTCTTTTTTATTTAAAGACTTAGTGTATTTTGATTTAAGTGTATGTGTTTATGTATACAGGTGCTCGTGGAAAGCAGAAGATGGAGACAGATGCTCTGGAGCTGGAGTTACAGGGCGCCGTGACCTAACATAGGTGCTCAGAACTGTACTCCGGTCCTATGCAAGGGTCATAAGCACCCTTACCTGCTGAGACAGCAAAATTAGGTTGTGGTGATGGACACAACTCTATGAATGTCAAAACCGAAGCGTACACTTCAAATAGATGGAGTCTATAGGATTATACATCTATGAAACTGTTAAAATAAAACCAACACTAACGCTGTACAAGGAAGGCCCCAGGGCTAATCCACGTGGAAATGGAGACAGACAGGACAGCAAATGTTCACTGTGATGATGGACTTGAGTCTTTGACCACAGCAAGAGGCCACCATGACAGTGAGGGAATCGTGGCTGCAGATGTCATGTGAGGGGTGAACCCAGAAGCACACACAGTGTGCAGTGTCTCCTCAGCCCCTGTTCTAGAGAGCACCATACAGAGTGTGTATTTTGATCCCAGTCTTTACTCCTGCCATCAAAATCAAGACTAGAAGGAGGAAGCCTCTGCGCTGACCCTGCTGAAACCAGGGTGTGGGAAGGAGGGGACTGGACCTTCTTCCTCTGTATGAGGACATCAGACTGAAGAACTGGATCCTGTGACCTAAGACACACACACATACTCACACACGCACTCACACACTTACACACACACTCACGCACACTCACACACACACATCATCTTGGGGAGGCTTTTGAGAAAGACATTTCTTCTATATTGTCTATTATTCGATCTGCACACTTGTGCCTAATTTGCGCACACTCCCCCTAAATGAGTTTGCTTAGCATCCTGCCATTCTGACTTTCCTGTAGAGAACATGGCCTCACTCTACCCAAAGACAGTCTATGCTGGGATCCTCCGGTCCTTGAAACAATTCATTACCTGAGAAACCATTTGGGTTACTGCTGGCTGAGTCTTTCTTGATTCCTATTTTTTAGAGGGTGAATTTTGGTAATCCTTGTGTTTTCCTGAAACACAATTTTATCCAGTTTCATTAATATGTATCTAAGTATATCAAAGAGCCCATGAATCATCTTTTAATGTACCATGATCTCTCATTAATTCTCCTGTATAATTTCTTATTTTTGATCCCCCCTTTATTGTTCCTCTTCCTCCTTCTCCCTCCTCCTCCTCCTCTTATTTTTCCCTTTCCTTTGCCTCTTTCTTCTTGGTTTGACTTTTAATATTTTTTTTTTCTGAGAATCCAATTTTCTGGTTGGAAACTCCCTATGCAGACCGGGCTGGCCTTAATCTTTTAGCAATTCCCCTACCTCTGCCTCCTGAATTCTGAGATTACAGGCCTGCACCCCTACACCTGGCTTCATTTTTTATGTTTAATGTAAGTAATTTTATGGCCAATTTTTAAATCCATTTCCTCCTTTTCCTGTAATTCATTGTTTTCTGTTTTATTTTTATTATTTTCATATTTTTGTGTTACTTTTTATGTTTTCTCTTAACTTCCACAGCACACTTAAAATTATTTCTTTGTTAATATCTGACATGCATTCACACTTTCCAAGGAAATCAGCTTTGACCATCTTCCATTAGTCCCCAAATATTGTAATTTATTATTACTAATTTCTAGAGTGATTCCAACTTCAATTTTTCTTATTGGCACAAAAATGGTCTCAAAGAAAAATTCATAGGTTTTTTTTTCTCTTATCATGATTTTATGAGATATTTTAATTACACTGTTAAACTTGATGATGCTTGCTGGTTTATAATAAATGCTATTTATCATGCTAGAAAGAATCAGTTATAGTCCCAGCAGGAAAACAGAACCCTGAAAAGATGGGATGAAATGGAATTGAGTGAGGAAAGCCAGGGAGGAGATAAAGGCTGGGCTATGGGGTCGTGAAAAGACGGGAGGCATCCAGAAACAGACAGTGAATCTGCTGCTCCCCAGGGGCCTGTGGGGCCATTAGAGGGGCAAGGATCACTGGGACTAGAGAGTCAGACTTGCTGGGCTACCTGCAGGAGTTGAGCCTGGAGAGAGAACCCTGAAAGGTCTGGAGAAGGAGTGAGGGAGCGAGGATGGCATGGCGGGGGTTCAAAAATAATTACTCCATGCCTTTTCCAAAGTTAGGCTTGGGGTGTGTGTGTGTGTGTGTGTGTGTGTGTGTGTGTGTCTGTGTGTCTGTGTGTGTCTGTGTGTCTGTGTCTGTGTGTGTGTGTGTATTTACCATTCCAGTGTTGGGGTGGAGACCAGCAGATCCTGGGATCTTTCCAGCTAGCCAACCTGGCCAAAATAGCAAGCTTCAAGTTTAGTTAGAGATTTGTCTCGCAGAACGAAAGTGAAGAACAATAGAGACAGGTAACCTAAACCTTCCTCTGGCCTCCACACGTACATGTAACACGCACACACATGCGCGCGCGCACACACACACACACACACAAGCATGCATGCATGCACACCGCAGCCCTTTCCACATTCCCGTCTTCCCTTCCCACATTCCCATCTTCTGCCCACAGCCAATGGCACAGTCTGAAGGTGGAGGATTTAAGAATCCAGCAGAGGCCACACAACTACAGAGCTCAGCAATCTGGGAGCCGAACATGAGGACAGCAGATCCCCAAATGCATAACATCTTTCTTTCCCTGTTAAAACACTGGAATAGATGAAGCTTCTTCATGCTTGGTGGGGTGCCCTTGGGAATTTGGGGCAGTCCGTTCTCTCCTCCCACCCCATGGGTCCAGGGTATGGAAGCCTGGTTGTCATTTTCAGAGCTGGTGGCAAGTGTCTTTGACAGTAGAGCCATCTCATGGCCCTAAGTCTGGCTGACTTTGTGAACTATTATTTTTGGATGGTAATTGTTATAGTTTTGTATCAGGGTTGAATTTGCTTCGTGAAATAGATTCGAAATCTTCACATGTTTTTGTTCTGAAATAATTGACCTGGTGGGAATAATCATTGCCCAAAAGTTAAAGAAGAACTGACTCCATGATGTTCCTGATTCTTTCCTTTCAGGTTACTCTCAAGCCACATTCCACGGGTTTGGCTTAGACAATTTTTTTCCTCTACATTTTGAGCCAATTTTGGTCATTTGTAATTTTCTCAGAAATGGCAGGTTTCCTGAACACTCTCCCGGCAGATTTGTGTTCAATTCCATCAAGCTTGGGAGGTAAGGCTTTTGGAACAAGGTCACTGTGGCTGACCTGGGGCAGACAGTGAACTATACCAGAGCTTCCTAAGAGGCTTCATCCAGCAGGTCCAAGTGTTCAACTTCCTCTGCAGCCCAGAGACCACCACACCCCATGGAAGTGGCCTCAGCGTGACTAGCCGGAAGTGACCTTCCCGGTGATTCACCAAGTGGCTGCTTAACCTCAGCACCTGCTTCCCCTGGACACCGACCTCTGGGAACTGTCGCTGTGATTTAGCCCTCAAGGGAGCAGAAGCAGCCAGCCAGCATGTGAGGTGGAGGAACAGGGAGGAAGGAGCGGGGAGGAAGGAGCGGGTGCGTGCAGGAGCCAGCCTGCTGTATGAAGGATGCCTTCCTGGGAAAGGCTTCTCTTCAGCCCCTGCTCTGTCACTTTGCATGTGACCTTATGCATGGCCTCCTGGGCTGCAGTTACAGGTGACACAAGAGGCTCTGAGGCCATACTGGATTTATGTTTCCGCCACCGAATTCTCTGAGGAGTAAGCGCAACCTGGGCATCCATCACCGTGGGCTCTCTGTCTAATGAGAAAGCAACGCAACTGTGTGAGAAATGGTGTCTGAGGCCCAACTCAGGAGAGACTGAAACCCCACAGATCTGCTCAGCAAGCTCCCATGCTCCCAGTTCTCTCTCAGTGGCTGCAGGTGCAGACGCTTGCCCTGGAGAAACAGCACATCTGCTTGGTGAGGTCTGATGAGAACAGAGATGACAACCAGAGTGGCTGAGGGTGGGTGGGGGGAGTTGCAACTGGCAGACAAGGAGCAAAGTGATGGCCCTCGGTGACAGGTCAGAAATTTTGTTGACCTCTCTCTGTGTGTCTGTGTGTCTGTGTGCATCCAGAGCCTGCCCTGCTCTGTCGCTGTCTGTCTTATTCCTTTGGACAGGGTCTCTCCCTGAACCTGGGTCTAGGTTGGCAGCCGACAGTCCCCACCAACCCTCCTGTCTCCACCCTCCACAGTGCTGGTTCCAGGCAGATGTGGGGTCACACCCAGCTTTTTACATGTGTGTTGGGAATTCAGGCTCAGGTCCTCATGCTTGCACAGCCAACACGCTTCCCCGCTGAGCCGTCTCCCAGTCCTGAGACTGTCTGGCTCATTATGCGTGTCATCTGAGAGTCAGCGTGGGTTACCTTTGGAAAAGCTACTGGATCGTGAACTTACCCACGTGGTGCACCAGGCATCGGCTCCTAACAGGACAGTGAGGAAGTTCTTGACACAGATGCAAGAGCGCCTCCAGCACTGTCTACATGTGCACCGGGAACACAGGGAGGCCCCAGCATTGAGAACATGCCCAGCTCCTGGGACAGGCGCATCATGACAGGGAGTTCTGACTGCAGCTCTCACCTAAAGATAGGACCAAAAGCTCTGTTTACTACGCTCTCTGTACAACAGAAAAACCCTCTGAACTCATCACACACACACACACACACGCACGCACGCACACACGCACACACGCATACACGCACACGTGCACACGCACACACACGCACACACGCACACATGCACGAGCATACACGCACACACACACGCACGCACACACACACACACACCAGGAGTAAGACGTAACACCACAGTTGGAGTGCCACAGCAAGTCCAATGTACACAGTCCTCAGGAGTTAATACCAAATTGATGCATAGTGGATATGGGATATTGTTTTTAATTCTGAGGAATTCATGTAGGAGGACCAGTTCACAACTGTCTCAGGGGCATCAGTGTAACTGCGAAAGATGCAGCCTGACGTGTAGCCGCCACCCAAGCACGCTGTCCATGTGAGAACTTGAATGAGCTTTGTGGCCTAGTGTTGATCCCACTGGTGCAGATGTTCTAAGGTTCCCCACCACAAAGGGTATGTTCTTGCTCATCTGTCTGTCTGTCTGTCTGTCTATCTGTGTGTGTGCGAGGTGCGGTGTGTGTGTGTTCATGGAAGCCAGAGAACCATCTTGAGCGTCACGTTCCTCAGATTCCATCTTCCTCACTCTTTGGACACAGGGTCTCTCACTGGTGTGGAGTTTGTGGGCAGGCTCTGCTGCCGACAGCAAGCCTCACGGACAGCCTCTCTGCCCATCCCAGCTCTGGGACTACCACACCCAGCACAGGTTCCAGGGACTGAAAGCAGGCCTCATGCTTGCCTTGCGTGACTGTACTGCCTCTCCATCCCAAGAGTTCTGAAAACCCAAATCTGAGAATCCTGGCAGACAAGCTAACTGAAAAGCACATTTGAATATCTTCCATGTCCTGTTGTGGAATCTATTCTAAACAATAAGATGATAGTTTAAAATTTTCATCATAAATTAGTATTATGCATCACTATTTTTACTGCTTCTTTGCAAAGAAAGAGACATGAGGAAGGCATGGCGAGAGGGAAGGAAGGAGGGAGGGACGGGCGGACGAATGGACGGAAAGGAAGGGAGGGAAGCAGAGAGGGAAACTTCTAGCATCAGCAAGGAGGGTAAGGCAGGGGAAAGACCTTCTTGAGATCAAGAGCTAAACCAAAATCATCACTTGAAGGCCGTTTATTCTCAAAGAAGTTAACAAAAAGGACACTGACTTCGGAAGATGAAGAAGAGATGGGAAAGAAGAAGAAGAAGAAGAAGAAGAAGAAGAAGAAGAAGAAGAAGAAGAAGAAGAAGAAGAAGAAGAAGAAGAAGAAGAAGAAGAAGAAGA
>NC_022012.1:92925936-92929637 GCF_000317375.1 Microtus ochrogaster | reverse complement strand
AGCAGCAGCCATGGTATTGAAAGAGGTCGGCCAAGAAGGGAATCCAGCTACGGTGATCTGGTCATGGGTAATCTTCATTGGAAACCCGACTGGATTTGGAATCACTTAGGAGAAACACCACTTGGAACATCTGTGAAGCTATTCCCACACTTGGTGTGTCTGTGAAAATATTCCCACACTTGGTGTGTCTGTGAAAATATTCCCACACTTGGTGTGTCTGTGAAGCTATTCCCACACTTGGTGTGTCTGTGAAAATATTCCCACACTTGGGGTGTCTGTGAAGATATTCCCACACTTGGGGTGTCTGTGAAGATATCCCACACTTGGGGTGTCTATGAAGATATTTCCATACTCGGTGTGTGTGTGTGTGTGAAGATATTCCCACACTTGGGGTGTCTGTGAAGATATCTCCACACTTGGGGTGTCTGTGAAGCTATCCCACACTTGGTGTGTCTGTGAAGATATCCCCACAAAGCTTTAGCTGAGTGAAGACCCACCCTGGGTGTGAGTGGTTCTGTCCTATGGGTCCTGGACCACGTTAGGGTAAATGTAGCTAAGCAACAGCTCCATCTCTCTCTGATCTCTCTGCTTCATTTGCAGGCTCCTCCACCGTGCCTCTCTTCCTCATGATCTCTGAGCCAAATCAACCCATCCTTCCTTAGGCTGCCTTTGGCAGGTGTTTGGTCCCAGTAATGAAAGGGGAGAGCTAATGCGTCAATATTTACCAGTTGGACGCATTTATGACTTAAGGGATATTCATTCAAATAATGATATTTAGATGAAGGCAATCATTAAAAAATGTATGCAAATGTCTTTTATTCACCCAAGCCACAGAAAAACAATAGCTTCTGAGCCCCGGGACTGGCATTTTGGTAAGGTGTTTGAAATATCCTGCTATATTTGCATATGAAAACCATCCGCTTTCTCAATTCCAAATGATAACGCCTGCCCGTGAATGAAGTCAGGAACCCAGTGATTTGTCTAAGGGGCTCAACGGTTTAATGCATTTGGCCATGGAGATTATAGCTGCTGTAGAATGGGGGCAAGAGCTTGCTGGGGAAAAAGAGAGAGAAAGAGAGAGAAGTCTTCATTGAGCATTCTGCTCAAGCAAGACCCATTATCCAGGGAGTGGATGATCCAGTTTGGGGATTTTTCATGCCTCTGGCTTCTCCTCCGTTCTCCTCTCTGCCCTTTGGCCACATTATAGATCAAATTAGCATGTCTTTGAGGGGATAGAAGGGAAGGGACAGGTAAAATTTGAATTGGTCAATTTCGGAGCTTGTTCGCAGCTCTAATACATGAGATCAGAACCAAAGACTGACGTGGAGCTCTGAATTATCAGCAGATTATATTTAATCTATAAAGACTTCCCCTCCATTACTGAAGGAACAGGAGTCCAAGGGGGAACCCACTGCCTGTCACATGGATGTCAGGGTTTGGTCAGAATCGCAAGCAAATACATGTTAGAATCTGGAGCTTTTCAACGGTCGTCAGGGGGTGAGTGATGACTAGGTTGGGGCTTCTTGTGACTTTGGGGAGAGCCGAGGGAAGAGTAGGGCCTTTTGTTCCTGGGGTTTCTGATGGTGGCCTCCCAGACTTGTACCAGGATGGATGCAGCGGAGGATACGGAAGCCACACTCTGAGCATTTATGCCCCTGCAGCTCGGCTGCCCACAGCCTCCTCTCTTTACTGTCTGAAGAGGTAGCTCCAGTTTGGCTTCATAGAAACATCTGAGGTTTACATCCGGGTAAACACAGAAGTGGGGGTTACATTTGAATCTGTAAAAGCTGCATTGTGGGGAGGCTTACATCTAGATCTCTTAATAGAGGGGTTACATGTATATCTCAAACATTGAGGGTGGGAGTTACATCCAGGTCCCTTAACCCCTGGTGGGGCGGGATGGGCGGGTACTACATCTGGTCTTGAACACTGGGAATTGACATCCAGATCTTCTGCTAACCCCACGACTTTCCATCCTGATGATTGACATCCAGGGTGGTACCAGGAACACCCTCCACCCAGGCTTCATTTGTCCTCCCTGGCTCCCTCCCCAGCTCCTCCTTGTTGCTTCCAGGCAACACAGCAGCTGAACCCACAGTTCAGCACCCTCTGGGAATGGGAACCCCAGGAAGCAGTGGGAAGCAGCGGGAAGCAGCCATGGCCTTTAGAAGGGTCAGGGACAACTGTGGGGTGGGGGATGTGCCTTGTCCACCCAGAGGCCTACTCTTCCCGTGAAGGATGCACAAAGCCCCCCACCCCAGAGTGTGGGTTGAGGTTTTCCTTGGCAGAGCCCATCTCTCTCTCTCTCTCTCTCTCCAAGGGCGGCTGCCTGTACAGGCAGCGTAGACACAGCGGCTCTGGCTGTGTTCTGGGAACCAGGCTGGAGCTGGTGAAATGGATTTTCTCTGCATTATGCGGTTTTCAGTGTGTCAGAAAAACAAACTGGGAGACAGCTGCTCGGCTCGTGCGCGTGTGTGTGGACCCCTCCCCGTCATTCCTCCTGTAGTGGAAAAGGTTCTTGTGCATGTGTGGACCTCTCCCCCGCCGTTCCTTCCTCCAATAGTGGGGAAAAATTGTGTCTGGTTCCTGACTCCGGAGGCAGCCTAGACAGGGGGAACACTTCCAGGCCGCACAAGCCATGACCATGTGATGCTGTTGTGTGTGGAGGGTGGAGGCTGCCTCTGCTTCCTGCTTCCAGGTCCTTGGCTGCCCCTCCTCCATCCAGTCCCCTTTCTCATATAACCGCCTGCAGGAAGCTTCTTGTGGAGGGGCCTCTGCAGTGGGTGACTTCTCAACACCCTACAGGAATGCAGGAATCTGGCTGTCACAAATCTGCTGCAAGTCACAGGCTGTGGCCATGCCAGGGGGTCCAGTAACACTCCCTCCTCCCTCCTTCCTCCCGGTCCCCTGTGTGTTTCTGTATCAGCAGGTTGTAGACCAAGGCTTGCTCCTTCCAGGCCTGAAAAAAGCGCTCATGGGGTCCCTGGCCCTGAGGTTTGCAGCCAGTGGGGCTCCCTGGCTTCCCTCTGCTTCCAGACCCATCTGTATGTAGGCAAGCTGCCTCGTGTGAGCAGTGGCCACCATAGCTGGGAGTCACTCCTGTTTCCATGCCCTCCCCTCAAGGACCCTCATGCTGCAGATAAACAACCCCTTCCTGCTTGTCTTGGTTACTTTCCACTGCTCTGACCGAACTCTGACGAGAGTGACTTACCATGGGGTTACTTTGGCTGCCAGTTTGAGGATGCAGTCCTTCTCAGTAGGATGGGAGTGTAAGGTAGCTGGTCACATGGTCACAAGCGGGGCGGAGGGGGGGGAGGAAAAGAGAGAGAGAGAAAAAGAGAGAGGAGAGAAGAGAGAGAGAAAGGCATGCTGGTACTCAGCTCTTTCTCCATTGTGTTTGGGATAGCACCTCCCACATTTAGGGTGGATCTTCTCACTTCAATTAACTAATCTAGAAACTTCTTCACTGGGGCTCAGAGAAGTTTGCTGGAAGGTAATTCTAGGCCCTGTCAGATCCACAATCAGTACAAGACATTGCACACCCTCAGGTTGCTTTTTATCAGTCATTTGACACAGTAGCGAGAAAAGAAGCCACAGCAGCGGCTTTCTCAGGAGAGGCAACAATACTCCGCACGGGGTGGGACAGCAGACCTCATGGCGGGGAACAAACGCACCAGACAGACAGTGCTACATGGGAAAGA
>NC_022012.1:92919343-92925261 GCF_000317375.1 Microtus ochrogaster | reverse complement strand
AAAAAGAATGGAAATGAAAGAGTCGCGCCTCTGGAGAGCTGTGGGGAGTTCCTGTTTGCTTTCACTTTGTGTCAGGCACCGTGTCAGACAGTTGCAGTCTTACTGGCTCTGTTTCTGTGACAGTCAGCTCCTCTTTCTGAGATTCTAATGCAAATCTCCACAGGTTAGCACGTATAGAAGCAATTACATAAGAGTGAATGCCGATAGATGAGCGTGAATATTCAGAGATATGCAAATACCCCATCTCTACACTGTACCAACCCTGTATACTTTAACAGCAGAAACACTCGAATACAACTCAATTCTGCTGCTTTTGCCTGAGAAAGAGTTGAATGGCAGAAGCTCGTCTGAAGTTCTAGCTTCAGGGTGTCATTCAGGTCCCACACCCTAAGAACGTTGTTGTAAGAGAATGCACGTTGAACACGACACACCCACCCGCACCTTCTGGTTCTTAGGCCTTGAGTCTAAAGCAGCGGCTCTCAACCTTCCTAATGATTCAACCCTTTAATACAGTTCCTCATGTCGTGATGACCCCAGCCATAAAATTATTTTTGTTGCTGCTTCATAACTCTAATTTTGCAACTGCTATGAATCATGATGTAAATATCTGATATGCAGGATATCTGACATGTGACCCATGTGAACAGGTTATTAAACACACACACACACACACACACACACACACACACACACACACACCATAGGGTCACGGTCCACAGGTTGAAAACCACTGGTCTATGGAACCCAGGTTCTTACTTAGCTAAAGCTCAATGACGCTCAGTCATTGGCCCATCCGTAGCTTTCCAGTGGCTTTCCACTATCCCACATGGCAGTAAGGACAAGAAGCCTTAGCGGTATCACCCAGGCTCCTACAGAAACAAGGAACAAGAATGTGAGGGAAAGAAATTATTATAAAGGTAGCTATAGCACTCAAGAGGCTGAGGCAGGAAGATCTTGAGTCCAAGGCCAGCAGTCTGAGATGATGCACAGCCTTTGAAATGAGCCTGAACGACAGAAGAAAACACAGAGGAGAAAGAGGAAGATCTCAGAGCCCCGGAGAGTGTTGGTAGAGGGTAGATATGGCAGCGAAGCAGAGCAACAATACACAGTTAATACGCAGGGTAGCCCCAGATACCCAGAGCTTCCAGGACACTCTGGAACACAATGTGGGCTGGATTAAGTCTGCACATGCGCGGAGCTGCCTGGAAGGCTCCCAGAACCTTCAGCTTCAGGGTTCCCAAGGGAGGCTGCTACTGCAGCGCTGAGAACAACCGTGAAGAGTGTCCCTCCACTCAGGGACAAGAAGATGGGCTTTATCTACCGACTCCCACCTCGCACCAGCTGAAAGCTGCTGGTGGACGCGCCATTCCTTGATTCCTGGATGCCAGCCTGGTGGGGTCCTGCAGAGAGAATGCCGGCAGCCGAAGAGTGGAAAGCCTGTTGGCGGAGATGGGAGCCGAGGTTGCCGGGACCCTTAAAGAAATGTTGTACCCCTATGTCAACAAGAAAGAAAAAGAAAGCCGACATTAAAACACATTATCACAGAAAAAAAATGGCAAGAGTCTCAGTTGCTCTTGCCCTCACAACTGAACAATCTCAGGTGGCTCCCCTGCCCTCTCTGGGCAGATGTTGGCTGTCTTGAAAACCCTGTACTACCATACCCATGAAGCACCGGGGCAATTTAATCCAAATCACCACACTAGGTCCTTAGAAGTTGCTTTTGCTACAGAGCACTGACTCCTGGCCTGGACCAGAGGAGACCGCGAGAAAGACAAGGACCTGGCAATTGTGCCTTGGTTCTGTGTCTGTCTCCTCTGTTTTGGCTCAGAGCTCTGCTTGACTCAGCATAGGAACACCTGTGTCTGTCCACCTACTGTACCTCAGCCCCCTTCCAGGCCAAAGGAACAAGGATAGTCATTATCCTAACCCTACATTCCCACTGGGTCTAGGAACAGCAGAACCAGGCAGAACAGAACCGCCAGGGGAGGGCAGCTATCCAGGAGTCAAAGTTAAGGTCACACTTGGATGATTAGCTTGTCTCAGAACCACAGCTGGCATAGTGATCATCAGGGCCACCCCTGGACCAGGGCTGTTTACCCCTCTCTCTTCTTCCTCTACTTAAATCTCATGTCAGTACACTGAAGACAGACCTGGGGTTGGCTGGACCTTTGTGTCTGTGCTCCCAACACAAACACACTGCTCGAATCCCAATTCTCCTTCTCTGTCTGTCACTTTTCTCTTTAATTGGCCAAGTGGCCAGCCTAGCCCCCTGGGGCTGCCAGAACCCAGGGATTTGCCCTGAGGATGCAGCTCTATTACATTAGTCACGGCCTGGCAAGTAGCCCCAGCAGAACTCGGAGAAACCGGCTGTGTGCGACTGCCACCCTGTCTAGTACTCCCACACAAGGCTCCGTGGCTAAGGCAGGTTCTGTCTCTGTGTTTTTGCATTCCTTGGGAGGGTATCCCATGTGGCCCTTGGGCTGCTGTTCCAAGGCAGTTGGCTCACTGCCTTCCTTTCCTTCTTTGGCAGGTGGATCAAGCATTAATGAAGTACTTAGTCTCAATCAAAGAAGGCTGTAAGAATAAGTATTTTCTTTTAATGGGTTATACAGCTAAAATAATAAGCTGCCTATCTTATCACTGGGATAGAATGATTCATGGGGCAGAGTGCACTGTCCTCCTACCTCCTTCCCTGGAAAAAAAAAGATGATTTAAACCACTTTGAAATTAATCTTTATAGTTGTAAATGATGCTCAGAAGCACGCAGACCAGTGTGGCAGCTAGAAAAGCCATCAAGAACAGGGCTCCCCCAGGTCACCGCTCCACTCCTATATAATACGGCTCTTATCTTCAAGGTCTGGAATTTGTCCTCATGATACAAGATGCTAACTGGAGCTCCTAGCACCACGTTGGCATCCAAAGAATCAAAAGGTGTGGGAGGAGAGGGAAAAGGCGTGATGGTAGAGACTTTTGACCCATGTCTCAGGGGGTCACTAAACTTACATTTCCTTGGGCAGAATTTAGAAGCAGGTGCAGAAAAAGCTGCAAAGGACGCTGGGAAGTGTAGTCTTTCATTTGGGAAAAAGTTCCAGCTAAAGTGTGGGCTTTGTTAAAGATGGAGCAGAAAAAAAAACAAAAAACAAAAAACACTGTAACAATTTCCTTTTGTTGTTGCTTTAAAGGTTTTGTGGGGGTTTTGTAGCTAGTCACAGTTGTGGGCTGCCAAGCAGGTGCTGGGAATTAAACCTCCACAGCCAATGCTCTAAACAGCCGAATGTCTCTCCAGTCCCAGCAACTTCAGTAATAGTCCCAGCAGTTACTTTCTTCTTGTTGTTGTAACAATGCAGCAAAAGCAACTTAGGGGGGAATAGTGTAGTAAGAGCGTGGGGCCCCTTTGTTCTGTCCCGCCCCGGCTAGCTTATTCCCAAAATAACCACACAGACACTGTATTCATTCAAATACTGCCTGGTCCATTATCTCCAGCCCCTTATTGGCTAATTCTCACATATTAGTTTAACCCATCTCCATTAATGTGTATCTCCACTTGACTGTGGCTTACCAGCATGAGTCTAACCAGAGTCTGTCTTGGGCAGGAGAACCATGGCATCTGCCACTCTGCCCTTCTTCCCAGCATCCAGTTCTGTCTACTCTGCCTATCTAAGTTCTGCCCTATCAAAAGGCCAAGGCGTTTCTTTATTCAACCAATAAAAGAAACACATAGACAGAAGAACCTCCTACACCAGGATAGGGCTGTTTTCTGACCAGAGTTCAACAGGAAGACAACATGGCAGAAAAGTCATGGCTGGAGCTGGAGGAAGCTGTTCTCTTGGCGTCCACAATAAGGGAATAGAGAACCATGAACGAATGTTCAGTTTGCTCTCTCCTTTCGGTTCAGTCCAGGCTCCCAGCCCCAGAGTGGACAGGTATCCTGATCTAGATAATCCCCACAGATACACGGAAACTCACCTCTTTGGGCTTTCTAGATTAGATCAAGTTGACAACTGGTACTAGCTATCACAATGGCCTCCAAAATTCAAAATTTCTCAGGATATCTGTGCAGAGGGAAAGGAATGGCTGTACTTGACCCACCAGAGGAGGGATTGTCTCCCAGAAGGAGTTCTTACAAAGTTTTTTTTTTAATTATTTATTTATTATGTATACAATATTCTGTCTGTGTCTGCAGGCCAGAAGAGGGCACCAAACCTCATTACAGATGGTTGTGAGCCACCATGCGGTTGCTGGGAATTGAACTCATGACCTTTGGAAGAGCAGGCAATGCTCTTAACCACTGAGCCATCTCTCCAGCCCCTCTTACAAAGTTTTGCCATCCAGTCAGACCACCACCACAGGACAGACAAGAGTGAAAGACCAGACAGCATCCTTGACCAGCACCGCTTGGTTATCAGACCGCTTAACCTCTATTTAAACCTAAACCTCGAGGGCTCTAGGTGGACTTAGGAGACCAATGGGCCCCTCGGGCCTCTTCCCAGTGTGGTCACGTAGAGTAATTCTCCTCTGCTCCTTTCTATATTTCTTGTCTCTCTGACTAACATATTGGGCCTAAGTAGCCATGCCTAGCTTTTTAGGACTGTCAGGATGGAGGCTTATACCCTGAAATCCCGTGTGGCTCAAAGAGTAAGACAACCTATGCCCTGAGCTCCCAGCAGCCATGGGTCCTTCTCCAGCCCTGAGCATCAATCTCCTCACTTTTCCAAAGACAGCTTTATCTTAAAACTCCCTGAGAAGGTTCCGAAGTTCAGCTCAAATGGAGAGCAGCAGCCTGTAGGGTAGCCCTGGAAGCAGAGCTATCTCATGGGTGGCCCTGGAAGCAGAGCTATCTCATGGGTAGCCCTGCAAGCTATCTCATGGGTAGCCCTGGAAGCAGAGCTATCTCATGGGTGGCCCTGAAAGCAGAGCCTGAGAGAGACCCATAGTTGGGAGCATAGAAAGGGCAAAGCAAAGGTCAAACACTTCAGAGCACAGGTCAATTCAGCCTTGGTCTGAGCCCAAAGGGGATCTGGGGCATCTGGGGTGCCAGGGAAATGCTGGCGTTAATTCTCTTGGGTCTCTGCATAAAAGAGGATTGCAACTCCAGTTTTCCACTCGCTTAGCTTCATCCTGGGTGCCTGGGTCTCTGAGGCCCAGCTCCAGGCATTAGGAATGCTGTACCTGATGTCTCCAACAGAGTCCGACTGGTTCTGTTCTACAGGACAGCTGGCTCCCAGCTCCCATGAGGTCTTGCCTGGGGAAGCACTAACAACCTGCCCTGCAGGCGATGAGCTACCTGGTTGGGGAGCAACAGAGGAGCCTCTCCGACCTGCACATGGAGTGGGAATGAATGCCTGCGATGCCTGCAGCACATCCAAGCAGACAGGAGGAACAGTGGTACCGTTCACAGGGCCAGTCTGCCTCTCTCTGGAGGAGTTTCTGGCCAGGTAGCCTGTTGTGCAGCCAACTGTAGCCTCCATATGTTCCAGCAAATTCCACTTAGCAGGTGCTAAGAGAGCGCTTGCTGAATACACAGTCCTTTACATCCAGGCTTCCAGGGCCTTCCTTGTAGCGCCAGGGAAGCATCCACCTCCACGGGATTCACCAAAGGTCCAGAGACTTCCACATGGCCAATCCAGGACCCGTGTCCCAGAGGTGGGGGAGGTGGTGTGTAGTGTGAGTGTGAGGTGGTGTGTAGTGGGGTGTGAGCTGGTGTGTAGTGTGAGTGTGAGGTGGTGTGTAGTGTGAGTGTGAGGTGGTGTGTACTGTGGGTGTGAGGGGGTGTGCAGTGTGAGGGGGTGTGTAGTGTGAGTGTGAGGTGGTGTGTAGTGTGAGGTGGTGTGTAGTGTGAGGTGGTGTGTAGTGTGAGTGTGAGGTGGTGTGTAGTGTGGGTGTGAGGGGGTGTGTAGTGTGAGGGGGTGTGTAGTGTG
>NC_022012.1:92910388-92918993 GCF_000317375.1 Microtus ochrogaster | reverse complement strand
AGGGTGTGAGGTGGTGTGTAGTGTGAGTGTGAGGTGGTGTGTAGTGTGAGTGTGAGGTGGTATGTAGTGTGGTGTGAGGTGGTGTGTAGTGTGGTGTGAGGTGGTGTGTAGTGGGGTGTGAGGTGGTGTGTAGTGGGGTGTGAGCTGGTGTGTAGTGGGGCCTATGAGGTGGTGTGTGGTGGGTTGTATGGGCATCCAGGAATGCAGAAAGAATGGCCTTAACAGGAGACCCCAGACCTGTGAAGCTGGGGGAGCTAAAATCAGCTGTCTGATGATCCTCTTTTCGAAGCCCCAAGTCACTCTGGCCCACAAATAAAGGAAATTGTTTGGGAGGTGCAGAAGTTGTTCCAAACCTGAAGTCAAACACCTGCACAGTGTTCGTGAGTGGGCAGGGCTATGGTTATTTCAGACTGTCAGCTTGCTAGGATGTCATGTCACCTAGGAAACAACCTCTGGGCATGTCTGTGAGGGAGTCTCTAGACTGAGTTTTCCTGAAGACCCAACTCCCTCTCTTTGGTTCCTGTGCTCCTTCTAGCTGGTATGTAAAAGTGCGATAGTCAGCTAACAGCCCCTTGTCCAGAACCTTTGCCCATTTCAAGTCTCACTCTTGTCCCTAAGCACTGCGCCACTAACCCACTGTTAAGGAAGGAACAGCCTGCAGTTCTGGTGACTGCCAAGGACCCTCAGAACAAATAGATGTGACCCCAGGGTTCCTGGCGTATTTGAATAAAGCCAGGTCACCAAGGGCTGCTCTTGTTCTTCTCATCCCCTGCGCTGGACTTCACCGAATCAGCCCATACCTCCAGCTGTGACTAGAGTCACCCTGTCGCTGTCAGGTAGTAAAGGCTCCACTCTGCCTGAGAAATGGGTCCTGTTCTTTGCTCTGGTGATAGAAATACACAGTCAATGCTACCTCACAAGGCTCAACTTTAACTCTGAGACGCCATTCTGGTGTAAACACAATAGCTGTGGCCTGCTTATTGGCTGTGCTTTCCTTCCTGCTTCTGATGTTGTGTGTGCACGTATGTATGTGTGTGTATGTGTGCACGCACGCACATGTATGCAAGTGTGAGGTCAACATTTGGTGTCTTCCTCACTCACTTTATTTATTGAAATAGAGTCCCTCTGCCTCCCCATTGTGGGACTATGGAGCATCCCAGCATGCCAAACTTGTACACACATTTCAGGAGCCCAAACTAAAGCTGTCATGGTTGGGGCAGTGGGCACTTTACTGAATTAGTCATCTCGCTGGCCTCTCTGACTTACTAGGTCTTGCTAACGTCTTTATCAATATTATGCATCCCTTAATGTGTCATGCAGAGGAGGTGGAGGAGGGAAGAGGAGGAGAGCTCACTTTAGAGATCACGTACAAAGGAGAGATGCCGCTCATCTCCCCAGCTGGAATCGTTAGTAAAGGTCCCGTTTTCCATCTTATTTTGTTCACCTCTGCAATTCGTTAACTTGATTTCACTGCAGAATCAGGCCAAGCGTTTAAGCTATGCACACAAAACAAGAACACACATATCTGGGAGCATGCCTTTGTGAGTGATGAAAAGTTAAGACACAAATCCAGGTCTGAGCAGTGAGTGCTTACAACAACTTATAGAAGAATAACTGGCTCCCACCCAGCCCTGCCTGGTGCGTGGCTAGATTAATTTCCCAGCAGACAGAAAGGTGTCCTGGCAGAAAGGAATACCACAAAGTCACACCACACAACAAACTTCACACAAGAGATTTATGTGGAGGAAAAGGACCGGGAAGGTGGCCACCTCTGCCTGGGGCAGAAACAACAGGGAAGGCCGGCTTTATATAGGGTTTCTTATGGGGCAGCACAGAATTTTCAGGGTGAAACTTTCCAGGGTAGGGATTGATGGAATTTCAAATCCAGAGCTTGGACTTTTTGCTCTGTAGAATGGGGACGAGGTCCAGCCGCTAGAGGAGTCAGTGTTCTGTGGGTGGAACCTGGCGATTGGAGGTCCTCAGGGGAGGGGCCTGGCCTTGAGAGGCTCACACCCAGGAGAGAAGTTGCTCACGTGGGAGACTGCCTTGCCCCCAGACCAGTTCCTTGTTCAACAAGGAGAATAGGTTTCAGGCCCTTCTCCATGTCCCTCGGAGGATAAATCTGCCCTGAGTGTCCCCCCTCTTTGAGTTCTTCATCTGCCAGCAATGGCTGCCAGGAGCACACACACACACACACACACACACACACACACGACAGGACAACTAAGCTTGCTATGGGTGGTGGTGGGTGTACATCAGCACAGGCACAGATGGAAGCAGTTCCCATGGTCAGGTGAGAACCCTACACATATTTAAAGCGCTGAGGTTTTCCCCCTGCCTGGATGCCCCAAGCTCACCTCTGCTCTGGCTGGCTCTCTCGGCAGGAGAGCCTGAGTGGTGCCAATAACCTGGATGGGAATATGCTTCCTCCCAGCCTCTCTCAAGGCTCTCAATAATCCTGGTCAAGGGAACATTGGGTGACCATGAAGAGAAACACATGTCCTTTGGACAGCAGGAAAGCCACCCATGGTAACAGGACCTGGCAGCTGTTTCATGCCGGCCATGCAAATCCTCCAGGAGCTGTTCTAGTGAAATTTTCTCCCCTCAACACTTAGGTTAGGGGAGGCACCAAAAGGAGCCCACGGTGGCTATGGCCAGGTCTATGTGAAGGGTTGAGCACACGCTCACTGCCCCTGGTCCAGGGCCCTCATCTCAGCGTGCCTCTTTTCCTTCCTCTGTGAAGTGGGATTGTAAACTATCAGAGGAAGGTTTAAAGACTTGAGAGAGCTATGGAGAAAGATTTTAGACTTCTCCAAAGAAAGTCAGGCTGGCGCGTAGCTCAGCTGGTAGAACACTTGCCCAGCGTGCATGGAACTCTGGGTTCAATCCCCACACTGCATACACCCGGAGTAGTGGCACAGGTCTGTCATCCCTGGACTCGGGAAGTGAAAGTAGGAGGATCAGAAGTTCAAAGCCATCCTCAGCTCCATGGAGAGTCAGGAAGCAGTGGGGAGAAGAGGAGAAGAGGAGAGGGAGGACAGGGGGAGGAAAACAGAGGAGGAATTGACATGGCTCCCATAGGTCAGTACCCTAAAAGAGACTCCGCCCCAGATGAAAAGACTAAGGAAGTAGCAAATGCCAGCCGGACAGGAGACCAGGAGGAGGCCCCGATGAGGAGTCAGGAGGAGGTGTCCTCAGTCTGACTGGGAAGATCCTTCCCGAGCCTGGCAGAGGCTAGCCATGGAAAAGAACCCTCCGCTAGTGGTTTGCTGGGTTCGATAGAGTCACTGGCTTCCTTCATCTGCTATAGCTGCACTGAAAACCACGGGGTCTGCAGCTGCACAGGGCTTAGATGCAGCAGGGTGGTCCGGGGTGTCTGGATGGTGGGTTTATCATTGTTGTTGTTATGACTTGGTTTGTTTGGGTTTGTTTTAACTCCCAGCTCTGAAATTCTACAGTTCTTTGCCACAGAACTGCAGTCCTCTTGGTGTTAGGGACTGAGTTATAAATTATCCCATTAGACTGGAAATAGCCCCTAAATCACACCCTAGGAGTGAGAGCCTGCAGCACAGACCCAAGCACAGCTGGCAGAGCAATTTCCAGCTCAGGAAAACAAATCTGGTCACACAAAATAGAAGAAAGGATGAGTCTACCCTCTGCAGGTGATGCCCAGAACAGAGCGCCGCAGCAATTCCCACCCTCCCCCCCCTCCCCCCCCGTTCTCCCTTCCCCACCCTCCCCAGTTCCCCTCCCCCTCTCCCAACTCCTCCTCCCCACCCTCCCCCAGCTCCTTCTTCCCCTCCCCCAAGCTCCCTTTCCTTAACCTTCCCATTTCCCCCTCCCCCAGCTTCCTGTTGCCCACCCTCCCCAGCTCCCCCTCCCCCTCCCCACCCCTGGACATTTTACCTAATAATAGCCAGTGAATCTCAGGATAAGGCCCACCAAGAAAACTTTTATTCATAGACGCTGTGTTGCTTCTCTTCCCCTGCGATAAAACACCACATCCAATGCAGTTTACCAAAGGAAGGGCTGCTCTGGCCCCAGGGTCTACAAGGTGAGAGTCCCGTGAAGGTGAAGGTGAAGCAGAGGGAGCAGGCAGTTGGCTAGGGGAGGGTCGGTCAAAAGCAGCAGCTCTCAAATGGGAAGCAGAGGAAACAAGATGGGAGTAGCAAGCGGCCTTTGAAACTCCAAAGCCACCGCCCAGTGGCCCATTTCCTCCATTCAGGTGGCACTTCCTAATCCTCCCCAAACAGCTCCATCAACTGGGACCAGTCAATCAAATTACCTGAGTCTATGAGGTCTTTGTGTGACTGTGTTCTCCCTGGTGCTGCAACCACAACAGCACTACCAGTGTTCTCCCGGGTGCTGCAACCACAGCACTGCCTGTGTTCTCCCTGGTGCTGCAGCCACAGCACTGCCCGTTATCGTCCTGGCTGCAGGCAGCACAGTCCTTATTACCTGCATCACCCTGAGTGCTTGGGGCACAGTGCTGCCTGTGACACCTGAGGTGCTGGGGTTGCAGCATGGAGAGAGCTCCCCTGCATCTCCACATGCTGACAACTTAGTCTCCTCATTTTCAAAATTCGGTGTAAGTGCTGGGAAGACGTTTCTATTTTAAATCTCCGCTGCTCTGATAATGTCCTTCCAGGTTCCCTGAAGCAAAATTAATTTGGTGAAACAAATCAGTTGTTGTTCCACTCATTGTTATGGTAATAGAGAAATTAGGTTTTTAATTAAGGCTGAGGAGGGATGAGAGAGTAGTAGGTGAACAAACACCCCTGTGGCTGGAGGCAGAAGGGATGCCAGAAGACCCTTCCTGCAGTGCAGAGTCCTCAGCCTTAGAACACTCCCTGGGTTACCAGGGTGACAGGGGCTTCTGCCTTGGAGGTTGGCACACACCAGCCTGGCATGCACTTCTCACTGTTAAGAAAGTGTGCTGCCAGGGTCGCAGTCTGACAGTGAGGGACCTGAGGTGTGGAGCAGCTACACAAGGCATCAGGTGACTCCCCATGAGATGAGGGCAGCATTCAAACCAGGTTCTGATTTCAGGATGCTCAGCCTCCATTCTCCTCCCACCTTTGGGACAGAAAGGTATCGAGAAAGGTCAACATATTTATCATTCACTTTCTTTCTTTGAATTGTGATGATGTTCTAGATTACTGAAGAAACACATGTTGATTTTTTTTGTTGTTTTTTTGTTTTGTTTTGCTCGAAACAGGGTTTCTCTGCTTAGCTTTGCTGCCTGTCCTGGAACTAGCTCTTGTAGACCAGGCTGGCCTTGAACTCACAGAGATCTGCCTGCGCCTCTGCCTCCTGGGTGCTGGGATTAAATGTGTGGGCCACCACCGCCTGGTGAAACACGTGTTAAAGGAAGAGAAGAGAAAGGGAGCATAAAAGGCAAGAAAGAAGAAATTACAGAGAGAGAGAAAGAGAGAGAGAGAGAGAGACAGAGAAAAGAGAAAGCTCTCTTAATATCTACATAGACTTTGTCCCCAGCAGGGATAACACAGCCTCTAAGGAGACAAAATTGGTCCCTGTGGGGAGAAAAAAAGTATTCCTGTGTCCCCAAAGCGCAGACTTTTTTATGGTACATAAACAGACACAATGTTTTGATAAAATGGTTCTGTGGAATGAACTCAGGAAATATGTGAAATGCTTCCTCAGAGGACTGGAGAGATTGTCCCTGGGCAGCGGTGGCCACACGGTAGGGAGACAGGCATGAAGTGGAGAGGTAAGCACCCAGTGGGGAAATGGATGCATGGTGGGAGATGGACGCAGTGGGGAGATAAGCGCATGGTAGGAGATGGGCCCACGGTGGGGAGATGGGCGCACGGTGGGGAGATGGACGCACAAAGGGGAGATGGGCACACGGTGGGAGATGGACCCACGGTGGGAAGGTGGAAGCACGGTGGGGAGATGGGCGCACGGTAGTAGATGGGCGCACGGTGGGGAGATGGACCCACGGTGGGAAAGTGGAAGCACAGCAGGGAGATGGACGCTCAGCGGGGAGATGGGCGCACGGTGGGAGATGGGCGCACGGTGGGAGATGGGCACATGGTGGGAAGGTGGCCACACTGGGGAGGTGGACCCGTGGTGGGAGATGGACACGTGGCTAAAGAGCTGTTCTCCAGACAAGGGGAAGAGAGTTCAGGATTCAGATCCCAGAACCCACAGAAATGCTGGGTGGACGTGTGGACCCCGAGCTCACTGATTCAGCTAGACTGGCCAGCTGCTTGCTCTGGGGACTTCCTGTCTCTGCTTCCTTAGCCCTGGGACTGGGCTATATAGACCGGCCACTCCTACCCAGCATTTACATGGGTATTGGCGATCCAGTTTCTGGTCCTCATACTTACGCAGCAAGCGCAGCGCCTTGCCCTCCGAGGCATCTCTGTAGCCTGTTTAGGAAGTAAGAGCAGGTATTTCTGTTTGGTTAAGTCTTGCCTAGCCATAGGACAGAAAAGTTTAGGATTCAGCCCTGCAGGGTGTCTGAGAGGGCTGGGTGAGTAAGAAGACCCTTTGCAGAACTTCAGTCCACACAGGTTGGGGGCCGCCTTCCCATCCGAGCGTCACTGACCATTTCAGAGGCCTTTCGGTGCAGCCCACACTCTGCTCCTGCTCAGCACCACCAGTGAAGGGTGGGGAAGGAAAATGTGCTTGTGTCTGGTAAAAGTTGTACTGCTGGGAACTTGGCTACATTGTTGCTATGGCAACCAGAGCAGCCGTGTTAGGAGAGAGCCATGCTCCTTCTCAGAGCGTGGGATGTGTGTGTGTGTGTGTGTGTGTGTGTGTGTGTGTGTGTGCCGCCCATGAGTGTGTGGGGGGACAGAGGGAGGGGCAAGAGATTCCCATCAGAAAGGGGCCAGCACTCCACATAAGGCCTTGGGATAATACCTTAGACTGGTGCCCTTCATTCCCACTTGGATGCTACCTCAGGCAATTTCAAACCAGCACGAGACCAATCCCTTCCAAAGTGTCTGGATTAACCCTGGGTCCGTGGAAATCCTCCCCTGGGTGCTTCTGCCACGTTTTGTGGAAGCTTCTTTTCTCAGGATGCCTCCTCCAAGTGGCTCTGCAGGGAACTGTACACCGAGGCACCGCACACCTGCTCGCTGGGAACCGCTCTTAGAGGCATGGAGCCCCTGCACTGCGACTTCTATTAAAAGTGGATTCATCCTTGATTTTCATTTCCCTGCTCTCCTTAAAGAGGGTCTAGTATTTTCAAAAGTTGTCTCAGACAGTGTTCATAATTTTTTATTGCAACTTTCATGCCTTTTTCTGCAATTAAAAATTTTTCCCCACCAGGCATGGTGGTGCCTGCCTATCTATAGTCCCAGCACTCAGGGGGCTGAACAGAAATATCATGAGTTTGAAGCCAGCCTAGACTACATGGGGAGACCCTATCTCATTTTTTTTAAAAGAAGTTTTATATGATTTGAGTAGTTTTACTCACTATAAACCTTTATTT
This sequence comes from Microtus ochrogaster, assembly GCF_000317375.1. Classification (NCBI taxonomy): domain Eukaryota; kingdom Metazoa; phylum Chordata; class Mammalia; order Rodentia; family Cricetidae; genus Microtus; species Microtus ochrogaster. The sequence continues at coordinate 92,911,528 of NC_022012.1, read as the reverse complement.
TTCAATGAAGGAAATTGGACCCAGGGAGTCAGATAGGCTCTCCCACCAAGCTATATACACCAGCAATAATTATTTTAAACTTTCAAGTAGAAAAGTCTAAATCATGTATAACTGAAAAAAAAGTATAAGAGATTTCTGTGGGATGTTTTTCAGTTAGGAACATGTGCTGCTCTCATTGGTTGATACATATGACAAGTCAGGATAGAACCAGGCAGGAAATCCAAGCAGAGACACAGGAGAAGAAGGACAGAGTCTGGGGGTGCTAGCCAGACACCCAGGAAGCAAGACATGTAGAAAATAAGGTAACAAGTCATGAACCACATGGTAAGTATAGATTTTTTTTAAAAAAAAAAAAGCTAATTTAAATATAAGAGCTAACTAGTAATAAGTCTGAGCCATTGGTCAACCATTTATAAGTAATATTAAGCCTCTGAGTGATTATCGGGAACTGTGGGCAGGAAAGAAACTTCTGATTACAAGAGATATTAGATATTAGAGATTTGATAAGAACAAGAGAAAACTGAAGTTCTATACAAAACCGCTTCCCTCAGACACTGACAGTCAGAGGTGTCTTTGGCACCAGGCTCTATATAACCATTTTCAGAGGGCTTACCCACTGAACCTTCATTCCAGTTTCAGCACAGGTGCCACTGAGGGGAGACCCCACTGAACCCTCACATTGGCAACCTGAGGTAGATAGGAAGATGTCGGTGAGCTCTGCCTTATGAAATAGGAAGAGAAGACAGGATAGAAGTTATCTAAGTCGTAAGCTAAGATACCAAGGTAGAGTTCTGCCAGTTCATCTAACGGTCTCACAGGGAGGTCATCCTGGTGCCAAAACTACTCCGGGGCGAGGGGGGGGGACGGGGAGGAGGACTTCCAGGGTGGGAAGAGGGAGGAGTCTTGCTCAGATCTTCCCAGGGTGGGAAGAGAGAGGACTCCTGCTCAGATCTTCCCAGGGTGGGAAGAGGGAGGACTCCTGCTCAGATCTTCCCAGGGTGGGAAGAGGGAGGACTCCTGCTCAGACTTCCCCAGGGTGGGAAGAGGGAGGACTCCTGCTCAGATCTTCCCAGGGTGGGAAGAGGGAGGACTCCTGCTCAGATCTTCCCAGGGTGGGAAGAGGGAGGACTCCTGCTCAGA
>NC_022012.1:92908792-92910243 GCF_000317375.1 Microtus ochrogaster | reverse complement strand
CTCCCAGCATCTCCTCCATGGCTATTTCCTTCGTGTTAGAAACAGCCTTCTTCCCTTCTTCCCTCCTCCCTCCCTCCTTCCCTCTCCTTCCCCCTCCTTTTCTTTCTTTCTCTCTCTCCTCTCTCTCCCTTCCTTCCTTCCTTCCTTCCTTCCTTCCTTCCTTTCTCCCTCCCTCCCTTCCTTCCTTCCTTCCTTCCTTCCTTCCTTCCTCTCCATCTTTCCTTCTCCTTTCTCTCCCTTGCCCCCTCCCCTTTTCTTTCTGGACTTTTTTGTTTTGCTTTAGCTGTTTCTATGTTTTTGTTTTTGAGACAGGGCTTCACACTGTAACTCTAACTGACCTGGAACTCACCATACAGCCTAGACGGGCTCCAAACCCCTTGACCCTGCTGCCTCAGCCTCCCAGCTACTGGGTTACAAGCATGCACCATTACCTTGGCTCAAGGAAACAATCTGCTCATTATTCCACCCTTCAGAAATTGTTGTTCTGGTCTCATGCTTGGGTTTCTGGTCACCATGAAGTCTAGGCCATCAAAAGCCTTATCTCTGAGGCTCTACCTCTGCCATAAGCTCCAAAGGCCCCAATCACAACAGAGCCAGGCGCTGGTTCATTTCTGTCCCTTCTGTGAGGTAAGCCTTAGCCTCGTGGTCTAATTTTAGCATCAGAGGTGCTGTGGATTGAAATGAGTTAGTCTCAGTGATGATGCTCCCATTCCAATTTCAAATACTCCTCCTCCACACATCGCATCCAAGAAGACTGAAATGATTAGCTGTCTGTGAGAAAATATTAATTGCATTTCTGAGAAATCAAATGTGCTAATGAGCTCTCAACTATTCAGACACAGTGAAAAGCCGAGCGCCATTCAATGCCACCTTCTACCAGAGGACCATCTTTGTGCAAGTGTGTGTGTGTCCACACATGTGGACGTGTACATATGACGCACAAGCGTGTGTGAAAGCCAGAGTCTATGCCATAAAGGATAAGTCACTGAAAAGCAAAGGCCTGGCCCGAGGTGAACGGACTGCTGGGGTCAGGTCAGTCAGGGACGAGAAGAGGGCAGGCAAGGTGGAGAGAGGTCTCCGGAGGATTGGATCAACAGCAGACATGGAAGAATGAGGCAAGCAGGGATGGCTACCACCTTCCAGGAGCTGGGGTAGGGTTCCCACTGCTGGGCCCTCTGGCCCTTGAAGACGTTGGTGCACCTGCAGTCCGACCTTGTGAACACCCTGGAGAAAAGCAGCCGAGGGAAGGAGAAGGTTTATGTGGCTGACAGTTCCGGGTTTCCCGTCTGTTCTTACCAGGAAGCCAGTCAAGTGCAGAGGAGAATGAATACAACCTTGCTTGCTTTGGCTTTCTTCAGTTATGTAGTCCAGGCTCCACCTAGGGAATGTACCACCCACAGCAAGCTCCACCTACATCAGTTAACAAGACAATGCCTAGACATGCCCACAGG
>NC_022012.1:92899113-92908614 GCF_000317375.1 Microtus ochrogaster | reverse complement strand
CCCCAACATCAACCTCTGGCCTCTGAATGTATGCACATGGGCACACACATGTACACACACACGCGTGCATGCGCACACATGCATGTACAGGCACAGACACACATGCACACACATGCATGTACAGGCACAGACACACATGCATGTACAGGCACAGACACACATGCACACACATGCACACACATACACACATGCACACACACATACACACATGCCCACACACACGTACACACATGCACACACACACGTACACACACACATGTAAGTTCCAGAAGGATCTATCAGAGATAAGCAGAGGAGGATGAAAGGTGAGAAGCTTCAGGAAGATTCCAGGCTTGCATCAGCCCCCTGACGACCGCAGAGCATCCCTTCCAAGCCTCTTCTCTCTGGCGTCAGCTGCCTCTACAGTGTGAGAACAACAGCAAATATGTCATCTGTAATAATCACGGTGGGAATTGCCCAAGCTCCAGCCCACTTTCTTCTGTTGAATAGCAAAAGATGTGTGCCTTAAAATTTTGATCCATATCCTGGGGTAGACACCGGTCCATCCCATCCAACCATCGAAGCAGACGCAGCAACCCAGGCCTAAGCTGCAGGCACTCAGCCTCCCTGGCTGCAGTTGCTGATGAGACATGCCCTTGCTCCTCAGCGCCCTCACTCTTTCAGCCTCGTCTACTAAGATGGAGGCCAGGGCACAGTTTGTGATTGGCTTTGCCCCTGGGAGATGGAAGTGACAGAATACCAGTGCTGACCGAGGCCTACACGTAGCCTTTCATGCCTTCCCCTTTCTCAAAGCCTGCCCGGGGCCATGACAGAGCCTTTCAGACTTGCCTTCAGAAGCTTGAAGGACCATGTGGACCAGAGACCAGACATTGGCAGTGCAGACTGCAGACGGATGAGGGCAAGATGAAGAGCCATGCCTGGCCAACCCAAAGAGATACCGCCTGAAATAAGTAATATCGTCACATGCCACTACTTTCTGATTGCTTGTAATTAGGAATTAAACCCAGGGGTTAGCCCAGGCTAGACACCCTACCACTGTAGTACACCCTGCAACTATAGTTATGTTACTTTCTTATTATTGCTGCTAACACACAGTGGCTAACACAAAGGCAATTCCATGTGCAGGTCACGTGAGTTGCCATGGCTGGGGAAGGCAGAAAGGGTAGGGCCAGGAAACAGGACAGCGCCTCCTTTTATTGTGACACCCCTATAGCCCAGAGGCCTACACACTTCGGCTCATGTACGTATCTTAAAACATAGTTCTCAGGAGCAACACGCTCTGTCATGTACTTTTAATTCCAGGGCTAAAAGTTTTCATCGTAAATTTAAGCGATTGCAAGGGATATAATTTTCAATTCACTGCAAATATTGACATTTAGACATAAAACCATCAGTTTTTAATGAAATATTAAAAAGAATTTGAAGCTCATGATTATTTTATGCCCATTGCCATCCGATTTAAAATGTATGAATAAAACTCTTCTTTTTTTAACCATTGGGATATATCATCCCTCCTTCTTTTCCTTGAATTTGTATTTCTCTTCTACTTCTTCCACAAATATTTAACATACTTTAATTCTTAAGTTTTAAGATATTTAACTCTCGAGTTCTAAAAATATTTTACTTATCATACTATTATACATTTAAAATACATTAAATGCAGATCTTAATACATTCAAAATACAGGTGATTACAATGAAAAGATTACATGAATCTCAGAAGAGACTTTGGACTCTGGACTTTTAATCATTGTTGAGACTGTGGGGACTTCTGAGTCAGACTAAATGCATTTTGCATTATGATATTGTTACACGCTTATGGGGGCCAGGGAGTGGAATGTGGTAGTTTCAATGAAATTGGCCCCATCAGCTCATAGGAAGTGGCTTTGTTGGAGTAGGTATGGCCTTGTTAAGGGAAGTGTCACTGGGGAGGTGGACTTTCATGGTTCATATATGCTCAAGCCATGCCCAGTGTCTCAATTCACTTCCTGTTGCCTGCATATCAAGATGTAAAACTTTCGGCTCCTTCACCAGCACCATGTCAGCCTGCATGCCACCATGTCCACCATGATGATGATGGACTGAACCTCTGACACTGTAAGCTGCCACCTCAACTAAATGTTTTCCTTTGTAAGAGCGACAGTGGTCATGGTGTCTCTTCACAGCAATAGAACCTCAAGACACTCATTCAACTGCAATTTTTATCTGTGAATTTCACTGTAACTGGAGGCTTCTCATCCTGCCTGGACCCTTAGTCTCTTTTAAAATAACCATTCAGAGGCTTAATATTAATTACATATTGTTTGGCCTATTAGCTCAGGTTAATTATTAACTAGCTCTTACAACTTAAATTAACCCATTTCTATTATTCTATATTTTACCACGAGGCTCATGGCGTGTTGTCTCAGGTCATGTTTCTCCAGAGGCTACTGGCTTCTCCCTTGACTCTACCTTCTTTCTCCCTGTCTTCAGTTTGGCTTTACTGCCTAGCTCTACACTGCCCTGCCATAGCCCAAAGTAGCTTCTTTATTAACTAATGTTAATAAAACATAGTCACAACATACAGAGAGTAATCCCACATCATTTCAATTGGTGTATCTGAAGAATTGCAACCATATTGACAAACCTTGATGTTAAATTTACACAAATCAGCATCACTAACTTAGAGCATCAGAGCTTTGCCTCCAAGCTTAGGGCCTGGCATGGGATTCATTCTGAACCCCTCTTATGAGGCACATACCTGCTGAAGCCACAGTGTACCCTGTCTTTCTCCTGCCTGGTGTCTGACTGGTCTCCTCGTCCCGCCACCATTAGATCTACAGAAAGGAAATGGTTCTGGCTGTCACCATGCAGCCACTCCGTGACAGGGCATCCGGATGCTCATGGAAACACTGCTTCTTCCATCAGTTTCTCCCTGAACAGGGTCTGTCAGGACGAGGAATGGGAGAGCCCTGGAGTTGGTGGGCACTTCCTTAAGCCGTGAAGATTTTCCTTTCTCCATTCTCCCTCAGACTCTATATCTTGGGGTGCTGGACTTTAGCCATTAAAACGGAAAAAATACATTTTTTATTTCTTTGTAATTGTATGGGAGAACAAACACTGCAAACAGAGAGGTTTTCTTGGGCAAATCAAACCCAAAAAACTGTGTGGAAATTAAGGATCAGGGGGTTTTGTTTTATTAGGGATGTGAGATTTGAACCTAGGGTTTCACATATGCTAAGCAAGTGGCCTATACCCCCCAAACCTTGTTTTACTTTTTAGTCTAAGATGGCATCTTGTCAAGTCACAGGGCAGACCCTAAACTCAGCCAGGTGGGTTTGAACTTTGCATTCCCCTGCCTCAGCTTTGGAAGCAACTGGTATCACAAGAGAGAAAGCTCGCTGAAGGTGGTTCTTTAAAACCAATGCTTAGTGTAGGCGCTCAGGTGTGGGCTCAAGGTGGGCACTTGGCGTGGACACTCCATGTGGGCGCTCAGTGTAGATGTCAGGATGAACACTTGGCATGCAGACCAGGTTGTCCTCAATCTCACAAGGCCTCTGTCTCCCAAGTGCCAGAGTTAAAAACGTGCACCACCACACTGGACAGATTTGCTTCTTTTTCTGAAAAGTATGTATTTCTCACTGTCCTTTGGAAAGAACTGGAAGGAATGACAACTCGATGATAGTGAGCCCCTCAAATATCCTGCCGCTCACCCTACACCATTTACAAGAAGTGCAAGGACAGAGGAACAAATTTAGCAGCACAACACAGAGGCCAGAAAACTGAGCAGATAAATGGTCTAAAAAGTTGTGGGAGGGCAACAAGATGAGCTCTGGATAAAACACTAGCTACTCAGTGAAGGGCTGGGGGACCACAGGATGTAAACAACGGGGAGTCACTCAGAAAACGGCTTATTCAAAGGTCTCCGGTGCAGGGCTCAGAACGCTAGAAAATACTGCAGAGGCTACGGACAAGAACTTTCAGGGAAGGGCTGGAGAGATGGCTCAGAGGTTAAGAGCATTGCCTGCTCTTCCAAAGGTCCTGAGTTCAATTCCCAGCAACCACATGGTGGCTCACAACCATCTGTAATGAGATCTGGTGCCCTCTTCTGGCCTGCAGGCATACACACAGACAGAATATTGAATACATAATAAATAAATAAATATTTTAAAAAAAAAAGAAATTTCAGGGCAAACTAGCCATCATTGTTCCCAGATCCCCTGTAAAGTTCCATGTGACTTACCAGGGACCAGGTCTGCTATCAGAACTTTTGAATGCCTTCCTGGCTGGGCAGCTGCAGATTCCTGCTGCCCACATTCTGTAGGCATGTGTGCAGCGCAGGCAGAGTCTGCCTCCCAGGCTCCTTGGATGCATGTGTATTTAAGCTGAGAAATCTTTGTGACTGGCCTCCTTCCTTGTCTGGTTCCCTGTCCTTTCTCAGGTACCCGGGTTTCTAAGTAGGACCCCACAGCAAGGCTACCAAGCAGTCAAGGAGACTAGGTCATCACCTTGCACCAAATCTAGGAGCGTGGGCACACAGAGGACCTACTATGGGCCCTGTGTTCCCTAGTTGTGGGTTCACATGGCCCCTCAGACTGTGGAGGACACTGTGCTTCATAGGATTTCTTGGGATGAAGCTGAAAGGGAATCGGGAAACACAGGCTAGGCAGTGACAGCCTGCAGCCCGTAAGTGGGGATCAGTTCCTCCACCCACAACCACCCAAGTTCTAGAAGACCGAGCGAGTTAGCTAAGAATGTGTTCTCCGCAGGACATTCACGAGGAAGAACATTTCGAAGCGCTGGAATATTCTGCTTCTACAGTTAGAGGCTGGAGGGAAGAACACACCTGCATTGTGCCAAGAATTCTTCTGCTCCCTCAGGACCCTCTCTGGCCTTACTCAAGAGGAACACGGAAGAAAAGAAAAGGCACCAAAGCTACAGTTCCTCCCTCCTCAGGTCAATGTCAGACTTCTCTTCAAAGGAGGCCAAAGCTCCACCTCCCAAGATTTAGGCAGTAACAACAGAAGAAAGGCAGAGAGAGGCCGGGAAACTGAAGGTGGAACGGACCACCCAAAACGTTTGTGGAACGAAAACAAAGCAAGCCTTGAGGGGGAAAGTGGGCCACCCAGAACCAGGCCAGGGTGTAGCCACTAAGAAAGGGGTGATGATGGGTGCCCAAAGCCCTGAGCATCAACTGTAGACAGAAATAAATCACCCCAGAAGACAGGAGAGAACATTCATTCTGAGCATAATGAGGCTGCAGGGCGTGACAGCCGACACGGAACACCCGTGTCCCCACGTTGGTGTGTGTGCTTATGCAGAGGATGGCGGTGGAGGTGACCGGAAGACAGCAGCCTCTGTACAGCGCAGACTCCTCTAGATTCCGTCTGACCTCCGCACAAACTCTGGGGCATCTTCCTGCTGCACCCCACCACATACACATGCAACAAATAAATGTTCAAAAAAAATTAATTCATATTTAAGTCTACAGTGTTGTATTGGGACACACTCATAGTTATCCTGGGTCTCAGAGAGTCAGTTGGACAGACTCATGGGGGCCAAGATGTAACCTTATCCATCTGTTGGGACTCTATTTTTTATACCAAGCACTGAGAAAACATACCTAAGATAGACCCAAAAACTTAGCTCTTCTCTGTCCAGATTTAGGGCTGCCAACACCATCATGGTCATTAGCTCCCCAACATCAAAGTAAACGTAATTGCTTCCACAGCCCTGCTCCCCCGTCCCCCCTTAGGACCATCATGAAGCTGAACCGAGAAACCAGCCATGGGTGAAGAGACTGTGACACTTGATAGTGGATGCTTAAGCCATCAGCCTAGTAAGCACTTTCCCACACGTCCCCTCTACCCCCACCTCCACAACCTTTACGTGATAGCCAATAGTCTCCCTCTGCCACCTGTGCTGGGCTGTCGGCCCCTCCCATCACACAGCCAGGATGCCCTGGGGCTGACACCCAGCTGCTAAGGCTGAATCATATGCACTGGTAGGATCTACAGGGGGTGGAGAAACTGAGGCTGAAGGTCCCTCCTCTCTCTCATCTGTGGACCATCCTCTCTGGTCCCTGGGAGGCAAACTCTCTGGGAACAACAGATGCTAAGTCAGCTGGGAGGGAGAGATGGGGAACTGAAGAAAAACACCCTGAAAATGCCTGCTCTCTGTCCAGATCATTCTGGAAGGAGGATTGATTCTTGGCAAACAAGATTCTGTTCTCCGGCAAGCTCCACACACTTGAGCATGCCCCTTGTGACTCTGGCCTGGCCAAGAACCCCTCGGTTGTCCAAATCAGCAGTTGGCTGTGCCGGAGATGCTTGGACCTCTGACTGTGAAGCTCTCTGCTCCCACAGCCCCCTCTGCACCCAGCCTCCTCTGGTTACCCCTGACCCGGTGCCAGCTTCTTCCCAGCCCAGTCCTGGCCCGTGGGAGGCCTGGTAGGAGGGTGAAGAAGGAGGCTATTCACTCGGAACAGTCCTGGGCGGCTGTGCACATGGCCCGCCCCAGCATGGATGCCGGGCCCTGCCCTCTCTTCTAAAAGGTGGTGGTTTGACTTGGAATGAGGAGCTCTCGCACCTGCCAAGTTCAACACAAGCAGACACAAACACCACTCTATTCTCAAGAGGCCCTTCCCAAGGCAAGACATAGATGGAGCGGTTCATCTGGCGAACACCACAGTGGAGGCCAGCTCCAGGGCACCCAACAGTGGTGGAGGGCGCTGGGGGCGGGGGACATGAAGGGTTCCAAACTGAGGCTCACGGGAGGGGTCTGAATTTTCACTCGCCTCTTTTCCCACCCAAGGTTTTTCCCCTTTGCCTTAAAATAACACCACAAGGCTTGGTTGGTCTTTGCTGTTTCAACTGGTCCTCCTTGGGGAGGGCTGCCAGAGCCTCAGAGTGAAGCAGGCTCTCCCAATCCACTCCCCTGCTCTCTCACCAAACACCAGACAGCAAAGCCAAGAACTCCTTCCACTACCCTGGCTTCTTTCGCCTCTCTCCAGAGGAAAAGCTCACAAGAGATCAGCCAGGCCAGGGAGCCAGCTCAGTGGGTAAGGAAGGCACTTGCTGCATCAATGGGAGGAGCTGGATTTGGATCCCCAGAACCAAGAAGGTTTTGGATAGGGTAGCTCATGTCGTAATTGACGGCACAATGGGAGGCAGAAACAACAGGATCCCTGGAAGATTTGGGGCCAGTTAGCCTGGTGGGCACTACAGTGAACAGGAAACTCTGTCTCAAATAAGGTAGAAGGCACAGAGCCACACTCAGGGTTCCCCTCTGATCTCCACATGCTTGCTGTGTCTCATGTATGCTGTACTCACACACACGAATGTACATATGCACCTCACAGGCACACATGTGAAGATTTAAAAACTTTTGCTTTATGCATATGTGTCTTTGCCTGCATGAATGTCTGTGTACCTCTTCTGAGCTTGGGTCCCGCAGAGGCCAGAAGAGGGAGTCACATTCCCTGGAACTGGAGTTACTCATGGGTGTGAGCCACCACTTGGAAATTGAATCGGATCCTTTGGAAGAGGAGCCAGGGCTCTTAACCACTGAACCATCTCTCCAACCCCCATACAAAGATTTAAAAAAAAAGATTTGCCACCATCTCTGGAAACCAGGAGAAGCCCTCTTGGGTTTCTTAACCTCCTAGTGGTGAGACATTGGAAGAGAGGGGGCTCAGCTGAGACCCTTCTCGAAAGTCTCTTCATTCCCTGACTGAGGGCAGTGAACAGGAGCCCCCAAGGTCCCCCTGCCTGGTTCACAGCCACCTGGTAACAGAAAGAGGCTGCAGGGCCATTTCTGGATCAGACTGGAACACTGGATGGCTTTGTATTTGCAGCTGATCTTCATTAATTATCAGAACTTATGAGCTAGATGAATCCTGACGCTTCTATTAGCAAGTTAATGGTTGTTTATTAAATTTTCTCCAATTAAGTCTGCTTAACATATCAGAAGGCTGGGGTGCCCAACAAATGACCTTGGAAAGAGAAAGCAGGAGCTGGCGTTTCAGGTGACCTTGCTCAGCTAAACAAAGATCTCATCTTGGGAAGAGCAAAGACTCAAACAGAGGGGGTCGTGGTTCAAGAAAAGACTTCACAGATCAAAAAGAAAATGCAACACGCACCAGAGAATGGAGACAGCACAGCACCTCTCCCCTGCAGTTATGCATGCATAGATGTGTGCATGCACATGTGTGCGTGCATGTGTTCGTGTGTGTGCAGGTACCGTGCACGCATGCGTGGAAGCAAGGCATTCTTTAGCTGCTGGCTGTCTTTTTCTTTGAGTGAGGGTCTCTCACTGATGCGGAGCTTGCCAATTGGACTGGGTTGTCCAGGGACCCAGCCGCCTCGGCTCTCCCACCACGGGGATTACAAACATGTGGCATTGCGCCTGGCTTTTCAGGCAGATTCTGGGGCTCTAACTCGGGTCCTCTCGCACTTCACTGTAGCAGGCTTTATTTTGAGCCACCAGCCAGCTCCCACATCACAACAGGAAGGCTTACTTTTAGTTTTGAAAGCCTTACGTTATACTCATTTCTTGTTAGCTCTTTCTCATAACTGAACCTGTTTCTCTTCACCTACGTCTTGTCTGGGGGCTTCTTCCCTTTCTTTCCATGTGTATATTTTACTCTCAGTGCTGCTTTGTCTGGCTGGTGGTTGCCTGGCTTCGGGCCCCAAGCGTGTCCCTCTTTCTCCTTCATTCTTTTCTCTCAAGCCTAGATTTCTCCTCTTTCTCTTTATCTGCCGACCTGCCCATTCCTTTCCTGCCTAGCTATTAGTCATTCAGCTTTTTATTAGACCAATCAGGTGCCTCAGGCAGGCAACACATCTTTACATCATTAAACAAACACAGCACAAACAAATGTAGCATATCTTTACATAGTTAAAGGAATTTCTACAACACTTTGACTGTGACATCTCCCCATCTCATGTTTCTCCCTTTGGGGTAATTTGAAATGCTATAATAAATAATATGCTTCACATTTGTACTGAGTATTATGGGATTGCAGTAATGAGTAAGCCCTCGGGGCCACGCATCTCTTACGAGGCTGTGAATCCTAAACTCTGTCTGCCATACTTTCTGGGTGAGGCAGACATTCAGAAAGTTTCATTTTCATTCTCTGGTTTAAAATGGGGTGGAAAGAACTGTAACAGTTCCATTGTTCTGTGTTCAACCATCAATAATGGCCTCCTCCAATGTATCAGACACTACAATGGAATAAAGGTCACCTAGGAGCCAATCTTGTACTTGAGATTGTTATGATACAGCAGGAGAGGGACCTGGGCAGGTCCAAGGTGTCCCATGGTGGATGAGAGACAGGCACACCATGCAGCCAGAACTTCCTCCATGAAAGTTTTTATTAAGAGACGGGGAATGGAAAATGGGGAAAGGGGGAAACCCCACCTCTGGGGACAGGCGTGGCGGGAGAAGACAGAGAAAGAGACAAGGTGGGGAGAGAGAGAAGAGGAGACGAGAGGAGAGGAGAGGAGAGGAGAGGAGAGGAGAG
>NC_022012.1:92897970-92899013 GCF_000317375.1 Microtus ochrogaster | reverse complement strand
AGGGGAGGGGAGGGGACGGGAGGAGAGGAGAGGAGAGGAGAGGGGGAGGAAGGAAGGAGGTAGGGAGGGGAGTGAGAGGCAGGGAGAAGGGGAGAGAGAGGGAGGGAGGAAGGGAGGGAGAGAGGGAGAGAGAGAGGTAAAGACTTGTCTCTACAGAGGAGTGGTGGAAAAACAGCGGAATGGGGCGGAGCTTGTCTCTTAAGGGGTGGGGTGTGGTGCATGTGCACAGACTACACAGTTACAATGTAGCAGCCACAGCCATAGACCCTGGGCTGGCCAGGGTACTACCGGAGTGCATTCTGCCAGGTGGGGGGGACAGCATAATGCCTGAATCCTAACAGGGATACACTCCCCAAAATTAATGAGGCCATCAGGTATAACCAATGATGCAGACCAATGAGTGCCGAGGGAGGTGTTCAAGGTCCCCACACAAGCAATGGAAGGACATAGGCTACAAGGCAAGTATCTAGATAGGAAATGTCAGAGAAGTTTGGACTCTCCTTGGAAAGGTACAGAGCCATAAACAAGTCATGCATATGCATTCCAACCATAGTTACAAGCCAGAGAGCGACTTGGAGCTCACTGGTGCTCATGTGTCAGCCTAAAGAACAACAGAGTTCTAGAAAGAAATTATAACCTTGGGAATTCATATTCATTGGCCATCAGTGTGATGTGCGCACACACCCTTCCCCCATGACAGTACTGAGCTGTAGACCTCCACTGAGAGGGAAACTTGAAAGCTTGGGAGAGGAACATAACAGGAAAATTCTAGAAGCTGACACACAAAGTCCTCCTTTATTTTAAGTAAAGCCAAACTATCAATAACTCCGCCCCTGCACCAGGACATTCAATCCACCCTTAATTTTGTCTGCCCCTGATTCCTAATGTGAACCCACCCCCAAGGACACCAAACTCACTAAAGAAACATCACAACATGAAAAAGAACAAAACCAGAAACAGGTGTGCAGAGGAAACAGCCTGTGCAAGTGAGGAGAGCATGTTAAAACACAGATGTAAACTAAAAGCAGGGTATAGTGGGGCAT
>NC_022012.1:92893946-92897530 GCF_000317375.1 Microtus ochrogaster | reverse complement strand
TGAGTTTAAGGCCAGCCTGGACTACAGAATGACTTCCAGGATGGTTTGGAGCACACAGAGAGATTATCTCAAAAAACAACAAACAAAAAGGGGTGGGGGAACCAGGAAAACTTTTCAAAGAAATAAATTCCTAAAACATAAGCCACCAAGAATTTAGCACTGTGATAAAGAAAGATCCCATATAAGGCACATCACGGAAGAACGGAGGCGTAAGCAAGGATCCCGCAGCTTTCCGGAATTCTGTAGACAGTTACACGGAAAGGTCACACAGAAACAGAGCATGCTAAAAACAACTGGGGAAAAAATTATTGCCCACCTGGGATTCTGTGCATAAGCAAACTGTCAATAACACGAGATATAGAATCAAAGTGTTTTCACACCTATGAGGAATCTTGCAGATGGGGCTCGGGGAAATGAGACAGAAAAACAAAGCAAAAGGAGAGACTGGTGAGATGAAGGCCTGACAGCCTGAGTTTGGTTACCAGAACCCACAGTGGAAGGAGAGCCAGCTCTCACAAACTGTCCTCTGACCTCCATAGAGACTGTAGCATGAATTCTAAGTGGTCTTAATAATAAAAACCCCAAGTCAGATATAGGGGTAAACGCTGGAAGATCACAGAAGAACAGCCAGCCACTAGTTCTTACCTCTTCCAAATCCTCAGACCAAATGGGCGGTGCTGTCCCTAGGAATCCTCAGACTGAAAGCCTTGAGCTCCTGTCTCCTTCCGCCTTACAATCCTCTCTCTCTCTCTCTCTCTCTCTCCATCTCCCCAGTGCTAGGATTAAAGGCGTGTGACTCCCAAGTACTGGGATTAAAGGTGTGTGCCACCACTGCCTGGCCTCTATGCCTACCTAGTATAGCTAGCTCGGCTTTCTGATCTTCAGGAGAACTTTGTTAGATCACAAACAAAATACCACACAGAGGCACTGTAGCACACACCTGGGCATGTGCACACACGTAGTCCTAACAAATAAATGTTCAAACTGAACAAATAATGCTGGTGGTGGCTGGGGCACGCCTTTAAGCCCTCGGGAGGCAGAGTCAGGCAGATCTCTGAGTTTGAGGCCAGCCTGGTCTACAGAGCAAGTTCTGGGACAGTCAGCGTTACACAGAAACACCTGTCTCCAAAAACTAACTAAATAAATAAATAAGACTAAAGGGGGCTGGAGAGATGGCTCAGTGATTAAGAGCTCAAAATGTTCCTGCCATGGACCCAAGTTCCGTTCCCAGCCCCTACTTTAGAAGGCTGAGTGTGGTGGTGTGTGCTTGTGGGTCTCATCCCTATTGAGGAGACAGGGGAATCCCTGGGACTCACTGTCAACCATGGTAGCCCAATCATTGACCTCAAGACCCAGAGAAAGACCTTGTCTCAAAAACCAATGCGCACAATGTCTGAGGAATGGCTTGACCTTGGCCTCTGGCTTCCCCACAGACACATGTGCGCACACACGTAGACAAATACCTGTGTGCATGCACACACAGACGTCAACATTTACTGCGTCAATCTATCTGGAACAGAACCCGGGGGTCTATATTTCTAACAGTTCCTGGGTGCTCTTAGTGTTGGTCTGCAAACATGGAACCAGAGTGAGGCAAATAAGCCCCAAGCCCAGTGCACAGCAAAAAAGCCAGAGTGTGTGTGGAGGGGGGGAGGGGAATCTCATGGCAGCTGTCCATCATCTGGAGACTGACACAGTCTTAAGGATGCTGGTCTCTGAGGCTCTACATTCTTCAGGACTCTCTTTTGTCCCCTGGATCTATCTGGAGGCTGCATTATTCTGGAGGAAGGCTCCGAGTCCCCAGCGCCCTGAGGGAGCTCATATTTTCTCATTTAAAGAAAGGGTTGTGGCAGCCAGCTCATTTTGTTACTACCATCCATTAAGCGCCCCAGTGCAGCTGCCAGTCCGGTCCTCTGCAGATTAATGCCTCCCAAATTAATTTTGTGTTCAATAAGCCTCCATAAATATGTTTGTTCAGCAGGCCAAATTGGAGCCTTCGATTTTACTCTGGGTGGATGTGGATCAGTACCGTCCCTGTTCACATCTACACGAGGTCCACCAGGCTCCTTCATTAGTCACTGTCACCAGTGGCGGGGACTGGGTCCCCGCAAAGTGCCTCCAGTAAGTCAAGCGCCGCTCCTGCTGGGATGTAGTCTTCCCTGGAGCGTGTGCACTGCCTTCCAAATTGGCTGCAGTGAAATCCAAGCACCGGAGGAGAAAATTAGGGCCCGTCAGCCTTTGCTTTCTCACGGAATATTCTAGGTGAACCCCATCTCCATTCTGATCCTCCTCCACTTCCATCCGGAGTTCCAGCTCCAGAACTCAGCCGCCAATCCTCACATCACAAAGACCGAGGCCCACAGAGGCTGAACAGTGAGTGATGTCTAAATTCTCCAGGTTGTGTCCAGGACACCAGTTTGTCCCCCATGGCCTGAGAGAGCACACCTGGTAGTGGATGAATCAGGTGTCTTCCTGCCCTGTCGTCAAGGTATTCCTTCTAAGCAGCTGGGAGACGGAGCTCAGCGGCATAGCACTCGACACGCATGCACACCGACCTAGGTTTAATTCTGGTAGCAGGGAAAGAAGAAAGAACCAAGCATAAACCATTCTTCCATAATTAACGACGAAGTCAGAAGTTTCATTTCGTCATTTCTGAAACTTTGAGACTAACCACAAAGAACTGAGAATGAACTCACACGGCACACCACCTCAGCCAGCTTGGATCAGAGCTCTCTTACCTACCACCCCACCTCACCACTTACCTGTCTTCTTCAGTAGAAGCCTTGCCAGCCGCCTGCGGCTGCTGGAGTTCACAATGCAGAGCCTTTCTTGTATTCTGCATGGTATATATAGATGAGACCAGAAAATCCAGCACACACACACAAGCATGTGCACACATACATAGACACACATGCACACACATACAAAGATACACATACATGCATGCACACATATAATAAACACACATAGAAACATGCACATACATACATAGATGCACATATGCACACACATATGTACATAGACACACATACACCTTACCACCCCCTGGGTTTCGTGCTTCATTGTCTCAGCAGAGCCCCGAGCCCCTTCTGTCCACTCTCTCCATCTGTGCTTCAGGGCTCAGATATTTCCGAATTTCCCTTGTCTTGATCTCACTGTTGACTTGGAATCATTTTTTGAAAGGAAAAATAGCTTTGCTATATTTCACTTTCCAGAATGTTCTATTGACCAGCATGAGATCCATCTCTGTCACTTTTAATCATGGCACTTGGGAATAGACAGTCAACATCTCTAAGTCTGCTACTAACTTCCTTAGCAGCGCTCACCTCCTAGGCTGTGTGACTGACACAGGGGCTCAGCTGGTTGAGTTCTTGTCTGGCTTGGATTAAGTCCTGGGTTTTACCCCCAAAGCTGCATAACACTGGCCATGGTGATCCCAGCACTCGGGGGTGGAGGCAGGAAGGCCAATCTCAGCTACACAGTGAGTCTCAGGCCAGTCAGGGATATATGAGACTCTGCTGAGACAGAGACAGAGAGAGAGAGAGAGAGAGAGAGAGAGAGAGAGAGAGAGAGAGAGAGAGAGA
>NC_022012.1:92883734-92893846 GCF_000317375.1 Microtus ochrogaster | reverse complement strand
TGGAAAAGGAGAGTACTGGGAGTGTCCAGAAACACTAGAGCAGAGAGAGCCCCAGAGGTGATGCTGTGTCTTGCTTGTGGACGAGACATACATTCACCTGAATTTCCCTTTCAGCTTGTTACCCAGAGAGCATTCTGCATCCAGCAAGGTCAACAGGCTTCCAAGTCTCCATAGGGAGGACTCCGCTGCCCGGAAGAACCAAAGGGTCTAACACATGACCAGCTTCTCCGCAAGTTCAGATCATCCACTATCTACAAATCCTGTTGTCCGGCCCACTTCGAGGACTCTCTCCCAGAGGGAGACTGGCTTTAAAATGTGCATAAACAGCTATTTCCTGCAGGCATTACATCAGCGGAAACAGACAGAGAGGCGGGGCCGAGTGTGATTAAGAGCACAGGCTGATTTTCGACAGAATTTGGGTTTGGATCTCAGCCCCCACATGGTGGCTCAAGACCCTCTGTAACTCCAGGACCAAAGTGAATGTAGATTACTCTCAAGCCAGATACTCCCTAAAGACAGAGAGGACTGTGAACTCCTTCTTAAGGTGTTTTTCAGGAATCCTGTTACTGATGGCAGTATTGGTATTATTTGCTCTGAGTCTGTTAGATGGAGAAGACAGAGAAAGAGGAGGAGAAAGGGGGGAGGGAAGGGGAAGGGGCCTTACCATGAGGTCATTGAAAATCTTCTCAGTGTGCAGTGGAGGGGGGGGAGTAAGCAGACATAAGCTCAGTGAATTGAGATCTGCAGTCCTAAATCTAAATTGACGACATCACTGTCAACTCACAAGCAAAATATTTTACCTTTAATCCTTTTTTTGTTCTGAAATACCCATCAAAGCTTCTTACAGAGAGGTCCCCATAAAAGTTCCACACGTTTTCCGTTAATGGCTCCTTGCTGTGTCATTTCAGGAACGCTGAAGTCAGGACTCAGCACACACTGTGTACACAGCTCTGTGTTGTTTAGGTGTGAACCTTTGCAGCCACCACCGAAAGCAGAGCACAGAACCATCCCCTCTCCACAGAGGTCCTCCCTCGTGATAACCCCTCAGAGTCCACACCACTCTCTGCTCACCAGGCCTGAGCGCTGGCCACCACTAACCTCTTCTCCTTCTCTGTAATTTGGTCAACCACATCACATAAACGGAATTACTACATGGCCTTTTGAAATTGGCCTTTTGTCCACTCTATCAAACGTCCTTGAAACCCATCCAAGTTATGTGGGGGTGATTGGTTCCCTTGTGGGTAGAAGGGTTACTTTGTTTTAGAAATGGGGTTTCCCGTCTGAACCCTTAACTGGCCTCACACTTGCTTCCTAACTAGGGATGCCCTGGAACTGCTGATCCTCCTGCCTCCACCTCCCAAGGGCTGAGATGGCAGGCGTGTGCCACCTCACCTGGTATTCCTCTGTTCCTTGATATTGATGGGTAATATTCTGTGGTTATACATACTCCAGTTTTGCCAGCCATTCATTGGAAACTGTTCTGGTTACTTCTTTTCATTCAATTCTGTATTTATTTTGTTTTATGTTTGTGATGTTTGGCCTGTGTTGTTTTTCGTTGTGTTTTTACAGATTTTTACAAAAGCCTTCTGTCTTAGATGTAGCCCAGAAATGTTTTCTCCAAGTGTGTCTCTGTCTTTCCTCCTTTTAACACAGTCTTCCACAGAGTAGAACTCACATTTCATGATGCCCAATTTATTTTTTTGTTTTGCTTTTGTCTTTTATGAGTGTGCTGTATCTCATCACTAAGCATGTTTGACATGATCATAGGCTCTAGGTGACAGGCAGGGACCATCTTTTAAATTTTTATTACATTTTACTTATTGCTTTGTGTGTATGCTTCTGCGTGTGTGTGTGTGTGAGTGTGTGTGTGTGAGTGTGTGCGTGTGTGTGTGTGTGTGTGTGTGTGTGAGTGTGTGTACCATGCACTCAAGTGGAAGACACAGGACAAACCTCAGGACTTGTTTCTCTCTCTCGACCACGCAGATGCTAACATATAACTCAGATGGTCAGGTGGTGATGGCCAGTGCTTTACCCCTGAGCCATCTCAAGGGCCCAGGGGCCGTCTATTCTGTTCTCTATCGATAAGGAAGGTAAAGACTGGGGTTCTTCTCTGTTCTGCTTTGGTTTGATACTGCCATTGATTGCATGTGGTTATCTAATTTTTCTAAAACTATTTGCTGGGAAGATAATCTGATCCTTTCTTCACTGAATTGCCTTTGAGCCTTTTTCACAAATCAGGGTAGGGCTAGAGGGATGGCTTGGTTAAGAACATGCACTGCTCTTGTAGAAGACCTGCGTTCACTTCCCACCAACCCTGGTGGGCAGCTTGCAAGCGTGTGTAGTTCCAGCTTCAGGGCATCACGATTCTGATCTGGCCTCTGAGGACAGACCCTGCTCTTGTGTGTATATTCACACATACAGACAGCGGTGCATGGATATACATGGGATTAAAAATAAAATAAAATTTCCTAAAATAAAATAACCTGTCTGGAGCACAAATTGACACTACGTATAATTCTTTTAAACGCGAAGGTTCTGAATTAAAATAAAAGATGAAAAGCACAGCGCTAAAACCGTCACCTGCTAGACACTGGGGTGATAGGTAGGGAGACAGGATATTGAGGGCAGCTTCAAGAAGCCATCTTGCTGAGGCACCAACAGCCTTAGAGACCGGTGGCCATGCCTGCCAATGCCATTCTGCGTTTGCTTATGCGTAGGTGGCTTAAACCAATGCTGTCTGCTTTTCCTCCAGAGCCACTCTGGTCACTCCTCAATTGTCTTTGCATTTTCTGCCTCCCACCTGCCAGCTGTTTGTAGCTCAGGACTCTGGCCTGGAACTTCTCATGCGACGCGTCCTCCTGGGAGAGTCAAGGGAAGCCCGCTCAAGGAGCTTGCCTGTGTCATCAATCCTCAGTCCTGTGTTGGCACCAGCTCCTCTTGCCCACATTCTGGCAGGCTAGCTACCACCCCTGCTTCCTTCCCACCCACGTTCTCAGCCAGCCAACTCCTACTCCAGTGTAAAACATCAGCTCACTCTCTACGCTTTAGCAGATCTTACCATAGTGTTAGACCAGTTCCTTACTGTGGCGCTGAGCCCCCCAACATGCTCCACCCCAGCTCTCCAGGCCCACTCTTGCCAGTTCCCACTCCACCTTGTACAATGCAGCCACAGTGACCTTTTCATGCCCCCATATTGCCTTCCACCGTGCTGTCTTCCCTCATTGGTCTCCTACTCCATCACCAGACCTTGGCTCTCATCTCCTGGCCTCCAGGCAGCCTTTCCAGATGGCCAGCCCAGACGAGGGACTCCCACCAAGCGCATCTCAGCGCCCTTCACGTTCTGATATTTGTGACACATCCCTGTGAGTGCCAGGAGCCTTTGAACAAGGTCACAACAAAACCACCATCTAGCTGTCCCCTGTGTCCTGAGCCGGCTGGTCGTTGAAAAGGTGAGTAAACTCCAACCCTCCCAAAGTGCCGAGTGCCTCAATGTCCCAGAGACCGCTCCTTGCCAGATCTATTCTGCAAGATGCCAGAACCGCTCACATCCTGTGGGACCACAGACTTAGTCACTAAAACTCAAGCAAGTGGGGAAGCTTTTCTGTGAATGAACTATGATTTTAATTTCCACAAAATGCACATTTATAATAATAATTTCTCCATAGGACATGCAATAATAAGTTCCTAATGTTAACCTGGGGCAAAATTTCTAAAACAAATTAAACTGGCTCTATTCCTCGAGATTTTAGTATATTGAATTCTGAATTTTTAGCCAAAATTGTGCAGCATGTAGCTGATTAATATTCTAATTAAATCTGCATGAGATCACATCAAGTTGTTGGTTGTCTCCAACATGTAATAAATAAATGCTTTCCCGATAAAAGGCATCGGCAGATATTGAAGGGCTGGGCTATCTCCTGTGGGAACCACATGACAGACCTATCAGGACTTCATAGAGGATGAAGGCTGACACCTCCCATTCCTACCCCTCAGTGCCCTTTAACCACAGAACGGATGTGCCCCTGGCTTTGAAGAAGTCCTTGATACATATTATTGTTTTCTTCTGTGTTGCAACCTTGGGGAACTGACTGACTCACTTCTCAGCATACAATATAACTTTTACCTTTAGTCACAGGTGATTGGAGCCTACACAGCTACTTAGGGCTCATGATCGCGGAGACCTGAGTTGGCGAGCCACAGGGTCTGGTATCTGAGAGAACCCACCAAGGGTAGCCATGATGGCTCACTGTGAACCTCTCAGAGTGAGCAGATGTTCAAGGCCACACAGGAAGGCAAGAACCACAGGATCCAAATGTGCACATATGTGTGTCTATATGCATGCATGTGTAACCGTGTGCAGCTACATGCATGCATGCATGCATGTCTGGGTGTGTCTATGTGCATGCTGTGTGTCTTGTGCAGCTATGTGTTGTGGAATATTAGCTGAAGATGTGTTACATTCATTTATGCTGTGGAATATTTGTCTAATGGTACAAAGACTTGTTGTATTCTTTTATGTTACATTTGTTTAACTCCGTGAAGCTGTGTTACTTTGTCTGTCTAAAACACCTGATTGGTCTCATAAAAAGCTGAACAGCCAATAGCTAGGCAGGAGAGAGGATGGGGGGGGGTTGCAAGGTAGGGAGAATAAATAGGAAGAGAAGAGAGAAAGGAGGATTGAGAAAAAGGAGAAGAAAAGGAGGATGCCAGGAGCCAGCCACCCAACAACACAACCAGTCATGGAGTAAGAAGGAAAGGAAGAGATATAGAATAAGGAAAGGGAAAAGTGAAGAGGCAGAGAGTAGATGGAATGATTTACCAAAAGCTGGCTAAAAACAAGCCAAGCTAAGGCTGGGCATTCATAGGTATGAGTAAGTCTCCATGTATTTATCTGGGAGAAAAATACAAAAACAAATAAACAAAAAACAAAACAACAACAACAACAACAAAACGTCCACAGCTATGAGCATCCAGAGAGGCCAAAAGAGTGCTTGTCCCTAGAAGTGGAGTGACTGATGATTGTGAGTGCCTAAACAGGTGCTGGGAACTGAGCTCAGGACAAGAGAAGTCTGTGTTCTTCACCTACTAACCCATCTCTCCAGCTCCATTCCCAGACTGCTTAAGCTAAACCACCTTTTCCTTGACTTGGCCAGTTTTCTGTTCTCTTACTTTCCAGAAACTCCTACGATAAAAAGGTGTCCTGGCCTAGGTCATGTGACTTCTCCTGACTGGTTTGGATTCTACCTGTGTCCTGGGTAAGGGCTGACAGTGTTTGTATGGGGAAGTGAGTCTGGGGAGAAAAACAAGAGCGAGGTGGCAGACCAAGGTCTTCAGGAACCGGATAGAGAAGGAGGTCCCATTTGGAGTGGGCAGGAGAGAGCTACAGCGCTCAGAATGGAGGAGAGTGGGGGGCTGGCATGTGCCTCATGTTGGGGTGTCAGGGGAAACCTGGTTGAGAAGGGAGTCAGACGCGGGTCTCACACCACCCACGAGTTCAACAACTGTGATGTACACCTGCTGTGAATTGTATTAAGGACCACATCTTCAGGGCTAGGAGGATGATTCCGTGGGTCAAGTGCTTTGTCACACATGTGTAAGAACTGGGGTTTGGGTCCCCAGAACCCATGGGAGAGCCAGACACATGCTGGGTGGTATGGCGGCACACGTATGAAGAATGTGGGTGCTGTGTGCTCAGCTCCGAGGCCGCAATGAAGTCATGTGAGACCACATAGGTGAGGAATCCCAGAATCGCCTAAATCTCATTCCACACTTGATTTTCAATGTTTAGATATTGCACCTTCAGAAACCTTTTGCTATTGCCAAATAGTTTATGACTCCCCTTTATTATTTAAAAAAAAAGCATCTGGAATCACATTCCACTAAGAGCTTTGGTTAAATCTGTGTAAAGGGAAGAGGGGGCTTTTGGTGACCAGGTGTGCGTGCGGTTCTGGGCTCACTGACACCATCTATAGCACCCATTTCGTCTTCCTAGGCCTGTCTGCTCAGTGCGGACATGGCTTACGTCCATGCACATTAATATACATGCACAAGCGTGCATACACAGAGCCTGGAATGGGACTCTCACTGTGTCCAGGTCCCCAGAAGGAACAAGCAAATTATGCAAAAGGCAAACAAGCTCGCAGCTGTGTGGGGAGGAAGAAATTCACCATAGGGACCTGAGGGTGACAGGTAGGGATACATGTGTGGGGGGGTAGAGGTCAAAAGTCAACTTCTGCTGTTATTCCTCAGACACCATCCACCCCTTTATTTAATTTTTTTTTTTTTTTGAGTCATTCACCAGGACCTAGGACGTACCAATTAGCCTGGACTGTCTGCCCATCAAGCCCCTGGGATCTTCTTGACTCCAGTTTGGGGGCATTGCTGTTTTAATTTTGTTACAGCTTTTTTGGTAGATTGTATGTGTGTGCATGTGTGTCACCATGCACACGAGGAGGCCAGAGGACACTTGCGGCAGCTGATTCTCTTCTTTCATCACCTAGGTCCCCGGAATCGAACGCAGGTCATGGGTCTTGGCAGCAGTCTCATTGGCCCTGGTTTGGTTTGGTTTGCAGGGGTTCTAGGGATCAAACCCGTGCCCTTCGCCCACAAGGCAGACTTTGCCAGCTGGTCCACCTTCCCGGCCCAGGGGTGGACTGGGACTAGATCCTGTCAAGAACCTGAAGCAGTGCAGATGTGATGGGGTCTGCGGGACTTGGTGGGGGGTGGGGGGTGGGGAGCAGCAGGTGCAAACGCGACCACAGCAAACGGGCTGCAGAAACTTCCCATCCCAGCGGTGAGACCTGCTCAATTATTGATAAGCATCGCATGGGCTCCTGCTTGCAAAGAACCCTTTCCTCCCAGGAAAATTAAATTTATTGGACAGCAATAGCTTCTTTTTCCCCGTGTCTTTCTTATTAAACAAAGATAAGGCAAACACCAAGCAGGGTCCCTGCTCTCTCTTTCACCCAGCAAGCATTTGCCGAGCCCTTGTTGTGCAGTGACTGCCATGGGAATGTGGTGGGCGGGGCCTTTGCTCTCCCTTTGCTTCCGTGTGTGTGTGTTTGTGTATTTGTGTACATGTTCACATGTGCATGGATGCACATACACAGGTGTGTATTGATGCTGGTGTCTTCCCCAACTGATCTCCACCCTATATACTGAGGCGGGGTTGCTCACCTGAGCCCAGGGTTCACCAGTTTCAATTCCCTTTTGTTTGTTTGTTTCAGTTCCAATACTCTAACTAGACAGCTGCCTCTGGGGATTCTGCCTCACATGCACTGAGATTGCAGGCGTGCGTTGCAATGCCCTGTTAACACATGCATTGGTCCCGGGATCCAACACCAATGTTTTCCCAGCTGAGCCATCTCCTCAGACCTGACTCTCCTGTTCTGGCTGCAGAAATGGATGCTGGCCCAATGACACAAGCAGGGCCCAGTTTGAGGAACGATGGAGAAGGCCCCGAGAAAAGAAAAGATGTGGGCCACGAGAGGAGACATGGGCCACAAAGCCGAACCAGTCCTATACACCCTCAGCTGTGCCCCTGGTTCACTTCCAGGGAGGGGTGGCATGTGGCTGGGTTCCTTCTTCTTTTTGTCTTGTGTACATGTGTGTTCATATGTATGGGGGTATACATGGGACAAGACACACATGTGTGGGTGTGGAACTGATCATGGACATATTGTGAACATATGACAATCTAAAGTCAACCTCAAAGATCACTACTCAGACACTGCCCACCGTGATTATTATTTGAGACAGGGTCTCTCGCTGGCCTGGAGCTAACCCATTTGCTAGCCTGACTGGGCAACAAGTACCGTGTAACTGGCTGGCTGCACCTGCTCAGAGCTGGGTTTACACATGTCACCATGCCTGGCTTTTTATGAACCCGGGACCTCATGCTAGCATGGTGAGAACTTTAGCACCAGAGCCATGCCCTAGTTCTTGCTCCCCGGGTTTTATAGGTTAGAAACCAAGGCTGCAAAATGTCCTGGAGTCTGAACACACCTTGTGGTTAGTAGGCAGTAAATGGGGGTGTCAAACCTGGGTCCAGAGTCCTGAGGAGCTTGTAGCTGGAGTGTAATTCAGTGGTAGAGTGCCTACCCAGTGATTGTAAGGACCTAGGTTCAATTCCCAGCACTGGAAAAGAAAACCCAGACAGAACGGATGCTTGGGAGGTGCCTCTCCAGCAACAGCAGAAACCTCTCTGCCCCCCACCCCAACACACACACACACACACACACACACACACACACACACACATCTGCTGGGAAGGAAGGTAGGTCCCCAGGAGATGAGAAGACAGGGGGAGAAACCGCACCTCCAGGGCCAGTGGGTAAAGGCCATCCTGACATCCCAGGACAAAGGAGAAGCAACTTCTTCTACAAGATGTCCCCTAACTGCTGCATGTCGTGTGGCCTGAGGATGCACACACAATAGATAAACATGTCACACAATCCTTTACAAAGAAACCACACCCCGAAGGCTCCTCTGGCAGAGCTCAGCCAGTTCCCTGCACGTTCCCAGCTATGTCAGCAGCACGGCCAGGGAGAGAGGGCAGTGTCCCTTTGCTGATGGCTGTCTGTGAAGTCTGTAACTCGGCTCCGTCTGACCTCTCTTGCTGAGCCCTCTGCGGGCTCCGTCGTCACTGGTAGGACTCTCAACCTCCCATAAAAAGAAAAAGTGACCTATTTTAGAATTCCTCCAGGGAAGGAGTCGGTGTGTTGCCTTGACAACCAATTTGGGCTCTTACAGGGGTCCTGCTTGGTTCTTCCTTCGGTCTAACCTACTTCCGCCCAGATGTCACTCAGAGCTCTTGTGGTCAGGTGTGGAGAGGCAGTGGGGAAAGCCTGCTCACAGTTACGACCTTCTGCCAAGGCTCCCCATCTGTGACAGAGCCAGGGAAACAGCAGGGTGGGAAGATGGGCTAGGGGATATGGGAGTCTGCTCCCTCTCCCAGAAGTGGGGGTGCTGAGGAGCTGTGCAGGGCCTGGGCTTGCTAATTTGCACTGGACAGTTGCATCCCTGCAGACACCATCCCCTTTCATCCCTCCAGCGGACCACCCCGACTCTCCAACCTCCAGCTCTCCACTCTCCAGAAGTCCCCCAGCCCTGCCCCCAGGGGCTCACCACAGCCTTTCTGTATCTTACACCAAAGGACTCTCTCATGGAGGCTCCGGGAGGCCATGGGATCCGTACACTCGCCCCATGCCTCAAGGGTGTTCCCAGACTCTTTCTCCTTCTCCATGAGATTGAACACATGTCCACCCCCATTGTCCCATCTGCCCCATGACACCAGTGGACTCTGAGATGTGAAGGGGCTACCATAAAGTGAAGTTCTTCTAGCCTGGCACCGCCTCCTGGCACTATTTCACAATCAGATCTTACATAGATAAGACTTCAGCAGAAACATAACTTCCAGGGTTACTTCACTGCAGATGGCAGGGGCACAGACTGACTTAGACACAATAAGAAGGAGAAAGAAAATGGTGGGGTCATTTAACTAGGCAGGCTCCCCCTTGTGATGTCACTTCTCTGTTAGTGTCATTCTCTGCAAGCCCTTCCTACATGGGGGCAGAGATGATAGCGCCAGGGTCTGCCCTGTAGGGTGGCTAGAAACTCCAACGGGAAGAAGACATCGCCTGCCCAGGCCAAAACTGGGTCTCCTGGAATCAGTCTGGTATTATGTTCAGGTCCCCTGTCCAAGCTGTGTCCCGTGACTGCTCCCTTCAGCCAAGTGGTAGAGCAATCCCCGTGGGCACTGTGACCTGGATTGCATGGCGGTGCCTCCCTCTGTTAGTGAATCCACGAGAGTCTGGTACAGGTTCTCAAAAGTCTATTCAGGTATAAAGTAGGGATAAACACTCACTAGTACAGAATCATAAAGTAGGGATAAACACTCACTAGTACAGAATCAATTAGACGCTGTCCCTGATCCAGCTGCCTCTGTCCAGTCATTCTGTCCAGGGGTAAAGAGCACCAGCTGCAAGCCGCCTGCTCTGCTCTGACCGCCTGCAAGAGCGAGAGAGAGAGAGAGAGAGAGAGAGAGAGAGCGAGAGAGAGAGCAAGAGAGCGAGAGAGAGAGAGCGAGAGAGAGCGAGAGCGAGAGAGAGAGC
>NC_022012.1:92881650-92883260 GCF_000317375.1 Microtus ochrogaster | reverse complement strand
CCTAATATTACAGAGATTACTCCAATAGCTGTCCTGCCCTGGAAAGTCTGAGTCTTGTACCTAATATTACAGAGATTACTCCAATAGCTGTCCTGGCCTGGAAAGTCCGAGCCTTGTACCAAGTCAGATATAAGAGGGTGGTAACTAATCCCTCCTAGATGGCCAATCTTGATTGTAAACTTGATTGGATCTGGAATCCACGAATAGACACGCCTGAGGGTGGGTCTGTAGGGGAAGGACCTCAGCTCGACTGAGTGACACCTTCCTGTGGTGGCCCAGGTATAAAGCCGTGTGAGGGAAGCCATGGTGCTTTGCCTGCTTTCTTCCCTCCTTGCTGGCGAGTGCATCCGTCCTAGAACTTCAGTCACTCCAGCTGTACTTCTCCAACACCAGACTACAGTCTCTTCACCCTTCTGACATAGACTGAAGACAAGCATCTCTTCAGGATGCTCCAAGCCCTCAACATCAGGCTGGGCTTCTGAGGTATCTCGTCTCATTGGCAAAGCAAGCTACCAGGTCATAGCCTCTCCAGCGCGCAGACAGCCACTGACCGTAGAATAGAGACTGAGCTGATGAGAAGTAGCATCCACAGGCACGCGCCCGCCTTTCCAGTCATCCTTCCTTCATTCCAAAGGGCAGAACATGGGCTTAGGAGGGTCCCCTTGAAACGCATCTTTATCATTGAAGGACTGGGCAGGGCCAGTAGAGAACATGTATTGAGCAATAAATAAATAAACAAATAAATAAATAAATAAACAAACAGACTCAAACAGGCACTGACCCTGAACTTACACAGAGGAATGAGTGGTGGTCCACTTTCTCCCAGAGACCCTCGGCTGTCTTCCTCCCTGAGACATTTCTCATCCGCGCTCCCTGCCAGATGGACTTTGCTGCCATCAAAACATATCTTTTGATGAAAGTTCTGTCTGTATTTTAACAAGCTCACTCCACCTCCATAAGGGGACCTGGATGAGCTGGCCGATGGCCTAAGATGCTAAGCCTGCATCTTAGGCTGATGGAAAGGAGTGTGTATGCTCGATAAGTAGGCTTCTGGAAGGTTCTAATAAGCATTTTGTTCCAGGAGACCTGGTACTGATAGCTGACAGTGACAGAGATGCTGACGTTCAGAGCTAAGAGCGGCTAGGCAAAGACCGTCACCTCTTTGTAGGTTTCACACCCCTGGACCAGGCCTGTCCCTTTCTCACACCCCTCCCCCAATAAAACAGGGAACCAAAACTTACCTTCTGGTCTTAACTTCTAAGAAACAGACAGACTTGGTGCTACAGGCCTGTGCTTCAGCTACTCAGAGGCTGAGGCAAGAGGATCGCAAGTTCAAGACCAGCCCAGACCATGACTGAGTCAAAGCCAACAGGGTGACTAATAAAACATTGCTTCAAGGTAAGACAAAGGTGTGGCTCAGTGGTGAAAACGTGGAGGTGTGGCTCAGTGGTGAAAACATGGAGGAGGTGTGGCTCAGTGGTGAAAACATGGAGTGTGGCTCAGTGGTGAAAACGTGGAGTGTGGCTCAGTGGTGAAAATGTGGAGGTGTGGCTCAGTGGTGAAAACGTGGAGGAGGTGTGGCTCAGTGGTGAAAATGTGGAGGAGGTGTG
>NC_022012.1:92873367-92881429 GCF_000317375.1 Microtus ochrogaster | reverse complement strand
GGAGGTGTGGCTCAGTGGTGAAAATGTGGAGTAGGTGTGGCTCAGTGGTGAAAATATGGAGGTGTGGCTCAGTGGTGAAAATGTGGAGGTGTGGCTCAGTGGTGAAGTGTTCACCTAGCAAGCATGGGAACCTAAAATCAACCTTGATAATATGAAAGAAGGGATAAAAGGGGGGAAAGGAAAAGGAGGGAAAGGCAGAAAATTAATCCCCTCCCTCATGCACCTTCCAGGTCTTCAGAAGCTGCGCTTTATGAAGGATGGAGAAAGAGCTGAGGAGAAAGCCTCAAACACTCATATCATGTGCAGAAAGCTGTACGGAGTAGAGTGCTTCTCATTGCAGTGCTGGGGATCGAACCAGGGCCTTGGGTGTGCTGGGCCAGCTACCACTGAGCCACAGCCCCAGGAATACCTGTGTTTGCCCATCTATAAGTAAAATCCCTTGTTCAGAGCCGCAAGCACCAACAACGGACAGATGGATGTGAGGTGGACAAACAGCCCACAGTTGCCTTTCCCCTTGGTCCTCGTAGAACATAACAGGACAGAGAAGGGAACAGGGTCACACCCAGGTGCTCTGATGAGAGTCTCAGTGCTCCAGGGGGAGGTTGGTGCCAAGAAGGACCGGGGAAGGTAATTGCTGACATGGCTCTTTGCAGATGGAAGAGCTTTTATTTGCTGTTTTTTGTTTTTTCTCCAACATGGGTCCAGAAAAGGCCAAGTGGGATTTGTAACATCCCATTTTCTCTGTTTCTATCAACACGTTATGTGGTCCGTAAAGGGCATTTCACTCCTTTTGTGCAGACGTGGACTTTGTACATAACCTTAGCAAATGGAACCACTGAGGCGCTATCAGTGCTGCCCACACCGTCCCCCTCGGCCTCCCAGACAGCCCTACTCAGGATCAGGTCAGCTGTCAGACAGCGATCTAAGGAGAAAAGGATGAGGGAGAAAGGGAGGGAGAGAGGGAGAGACAGAGAGACACACACAGAGAGATTTATTGTGTGATGGAAAGTAGGCAAGGAGGGGGACCAAACCCTGAGAGCCCATCTCTCCTCCAGCCTGGAGCATCCATGCTTGTGTGCATGCACAACCAAAGCTCCCTGGCCCTTTGATCGGGGACCCCAT
The DNA here is from genome assembly GCF_000317375.1 of Microtus ochrogaster. NCBI lineage: Eukaryota > Metazoa > Chordata > Mammalia > Rodentia > Cricetidae > Microtus > Microtus ochrogaster. The sequence goes on along the minus strand of NC_022012.1, from coordinate 92,880,307 downwards.
GCTGGGCCTTGTTCGTGAGATTTTTTTAATTCTCTTTCATTTTATTGAGCGGCTTCCCTCCCCACCTCCATACCCAGAATCCGGTCTTAGAATTATTGGGTCCTTCTTCCCATTGATGCGTTTTTATGAGCTTTGTAGTAGATGCAGAAATATATGGGCACAACAAGGAAGAAAGGGAGAAAAGAAGGAAGGAGGGATGGAGGGAGAGAGAGAGGGAGAACTGGAGTCTGAGCAGAGGAAGGGAGTGGAAGGGAGGGCATGTGAGGAAAGTCTTGGGTTGAGCCACATTTCGCAGAAAATGAAGAAATGGAAGGACAGCCAATTGGTGCCCAAGAAAGGAATTTCAGATACTAAATACGGCCCCTGGCTTGTGGGGACTGGCCACTGCTGGACAGTAAGGCTCCCTCAAGAGCACAGGTGTCTGAGGAGGGTACTCTGTTGACCCCATGCCTGGATGCATTTGCCCTCCGCTGAAAACAGTCCTGCGTGAGCTGTCATGCATCCCTTCAGGGACGCCCACAGTACATGCACTAGGCCCTGCCCCAGAAACCAGGAAGCCACGCGTCCCCTCCTTCCCATCTCTAGGACTTGGTTTTGTATTAAACTCTGTGTCTTCCAGCTACTTTGACCCAGCCCCCGCCCCCACTGCGTGTGTTTATGCTGTGCCCTGTGGGAGGAGTTTATTTGCTTGTTAGGGTGCTTATTGGGTGAGACTTTTCCTGCCGGTACAAAGATGGAAACTGAGGCACCAATGGGAAGACTGTGTTGGATGTGAGAGCCGACTTCTCCCAACCTGAGTGAATGCTCTTCCCATCTCATAGACAGTGAGAAGGGCCCAGGAGAGATTCCAAGCCGGGTGTGGTGGTGTTGCCTGTGGTCCCTGCATCTACCTGAAAGGCTGAGGCAAGAGGACAGTGAGTTCAAGGCCAGCCTGAACTACATTGTGAGGCACTGTGGAATTCCCATAAGGCATGTGAGCTGGGCCCTAGATACCTTTCTCCATTAACAAATGGGTGTTGGTGTACAGCTCTTGCGTTTGGTTAAAATAAGTCCAGGCTCTTGCTTTACATCACAATACATTACAGCTTCATAATAAGTTTATCTCTCAAATGTTTCATCTTAGGGTAGCAATAGATGTTATCTCGTTGTTTCTTATTTATTTATTTAATTATTATGCATATAATATTCTGTCTGCGTGTATGCCTGCAGGCCAGAAGAGGGCACCAGATCTCATTACAGATGGTTGTGAGCCACCATGTGGTTGCTGGGAATTGAACTCAGGACCTTTGGAAGAGCAGGCAATGCTCTTAACCACTGAGCCATCTCTCCAACCCCTCTCATTGTTTCTTTGAGTAAAAATTCCGGAGCAACTTTACCCTAGAATTCTGACTCAGGTCACTCGGGGTAGTGAAGGTGTGTATCATCAGGCTGTGGCCAACCCAAGGCTTGACTAGGGCTGAGTAATCTATTTTCAAGATGGAACACTTACATGTCCGGTGTTTGCTAGAAACCCGTTCAATCCCAAGTAGATCTTTTTCTAGGACTTCACCAAGTATTCTCATTATCTGTGGCTGGCATCTTCAGAGCAGACAATCCAAGAGAAGGAAAGCTCAAAGAGCTTACTATGACCCTGCCTTCAAAAGTCAAAGGCTGCGTTGATTAGTGCTGCGTAACAAAGTATCCAAAACATGACAGCTTTAGAAGGAATAATTAGCTTCCCCACACATATGTGTGGCCTGGCCTGCTAACAAAGTATCCAAGACATGACAGCTTTAGAAGGAATAATTAGCTTCCCCACACATGTGTGTGGCCTGGCCTGGCACAGATCCAGCAAGACGGTCCCTCTATCCCAGACCACTTCCAGCTACTCCCCAGCCCTTGGAGCCAGCTCCATCTAACTCACCACACACAACTCAGTCTGGTGTAGATCCAATACGGCAGCCACTCCAGCACACTACCTTATACCATGTTTCAGCCCCAGGAGCCATCTCCAGATGATGGGTGGCTTGGCCCAGTGCAGACCAGGCAAGGCAGCTTGCCCACCTTGACCCACCTCCGCTCCTTCCAGTTTCTCCCAAGCCACACAACCAACTATCCACCCCCAGGCTCTTGCCCAATGGGCTGAGAACACATAGCGAAAGACACAATCATCAACCTAACTCCAGATGCTCAGGTCTCACTGGAAGAACAAAAGCAATAAAAAATAAATAGACAATATGCCCACATCCCTGCCAACAATCTCACAATAATGTCTGCTGAGGAAAACAACAGATGAAATTCAGGATGCAGAATTCAAAAGAACAATTATAACTAGTTGGAGGTGTTCAAAGAATTCAAAGAACGTACAGAGAAACCGTTGAATAAGCTGGAAAAAGACAGCGTAGCCTGAATGGAGCTTAAGAAGACACAGAAAAACTGATGGATGAAATAAGGAAGTCAATTGGGGATGTGAAAACAGCTCAACAAAGAGACAGGGACGGTGGAGAGAACCCAAGCTGAAAGGAAGCTCGGAATGAAAAAGTCAATTGATAAAGGGCTCAGTGGAAAGGCTTGTCAGCGGAGGATCGTGTGGGACAGGGAGCATCAGAGCGTGAAGACAAGGGAGAGGAACTGTATCGTTCACCCCAAGAAAATGATAGTTCTGTTAAATGTATGAATGAAACATGCAGAATTTTGGGGGTTATGTAGAAAAGCCAATTTTAAAAAAAGAAAAGAAAAGTCAGGAGTTGATGGCACACATCTTTAATCCCAGCATTTGGGAGGCAGAAGCAGGTGGATCTCTGTGAGTTCAAGACCAACCAGGTCTACGGAGTGAGTTCTAGAACAGCCAGGGATATGTAGAGAGACTCTGTCTCAAAAAAAGGAAGAGCTAAATATCAAATTATGGGCATAGAAGATAGAGAAGAATCCCAGCTCTAAGGCATAGAAAATATTTTTTAAAAAGAGAAAGAGAGAGAGAGAGAGAGAGAGAGAGAGAGAGAGAGAGAGAAGGAAATTTACCAAATCTTGATAAAGAAACGCCCATGCAGGTACAGGGATAGAAACTCCCCATGACATATCATAGTTGGAACAGTAAGAACTCTAAAGCTACAAGAGAGAAGGGCCTGTCACAGCGGAAGGCGGGGCCCTTAGAGTAACAGCCAATAGGCTGACAGAAAACTCCAGAGCCAGAAGAGCTGAGGAGGACGCAGCTCATGCTCTAAAGAGCAGAACTTGGCCTCAGCTAAGACTCACAGGCCAGGCAAGGAACCCCTGGGAGTGAGCCAAGTCACTTGAACCAGTGAGACCTCTTCCTACATTTTCCAAGAGTCACTTTAGATAGGCAGGTACCGAACGAGTCTTGACCTCTAAGCACCCAGAAGATGCTCAGGAGAAATGAGGGCTTTGCAGTGCCTAGCATCTTGGGTCTATCGGGGGCTGGCTAGTGGAGCTGAAATCCAAATTAGCTACTCAGACACCTCCATGTCAGAAGCCGGGCCACAGAGCCACGCACTCATCAGTGTGAGAGCAGCGCAATCCCCAGAGCGAGAGAGAAGGACCCAGCATAATGAGGACAGTAGATGAAAGGGTTGCCACCAAGAGGATCTTAATTGCATCTTAATTGAGTCCCATACTTTCTCCTTCATGCAGATCCCATCCTTAAAGTCAAAAAGACAGCGGTGTCTCTGCTGGGGAGCTCTCTGCGCCCCAGCCATGGATGGCCTGCAAGGTCACCACGCTGTATGGTCTATGAAAACGTGTATCTGTTAACTGTTGCTGCAACAACGCTCTATGACAAAACACACCAAGTCCTAATACCAAGCCACCACTGTCCCTCACGCATCTGCAGGTCAGCTGGGTGACGACTGACCAGGCTGTGCTCGCCCTGGTGCACACTGAATCTGGGCTCCTGTCTGCACCAAGGTTAGGTCCTCCAGGGGCCACAACAAGGAGGAAGCAGCTACCAGAGGGGGGAGGGTTTCCATCACTCATCTTGATGTGACCAAGTGCCTTAAAGAAGGATGAGTCCACTCTGGCTCACAGTCTGAGGGAGCAGTTGTTCATCGTGTGGGGAAAAGCATGGCGGCTGGAGTGTAAGGCCGATGGTCACTTTGCACCCATCGTCAACCAGCACAGACCGAGGATGACTTTCTGCTGTTCTCTCCTTTCTATCCAGTCTTGAACCCCAGACTGTAGGACAGTGCTGTCACATGCAGAGTGATCTACCTTCCTTGCTCAGTTTGAACTTTCTAGAAACACCCTTGTAGCCACACCCAGAAATGTATTCTATATCCAGTCAAGTTGACCAGATTAACCATCCACAAGTTCACACCTCACCAGTTCACACTTTGCCAACTTCACACCCAAACGCATTAAGTCACAACATTCCAACTCTGGTCCATAAAGTCTCATTTTCACCCTACAATACAGCATGTCGTTATTAGGTCATTGAGAATCCTAAAACTGAACAAAAATCCAAAGTCTCTCCTGAGACCCAAGGCAATTTCTTAGCTGAGAGTCTCTATTAAATAAAAATTTTAGAAAGTTACATTATTTCCAATCCAAAATGGCACATAGTAAACGTTCCATTCCAGAAGAAAAAAAAAAAAAGGGACAAAGGGATCTTAGCTAAGACCAAAGCAAAGTAAGACTGAAATCCCACGGGGCACACACTGGGCATCCAGTGACCAGCTACCTCACAGGCCTGCTGCCATGACTTTTTCACCTCAGAGGACCAAAGCCTCTCCAACTGTGAAACAAAATAAAAACCTTTTTCCTAATCTCACTTTTGCTGGGTGTTCGGTCACAGCAATGAGAAAGTAACTAGGACAGAAGGTTGGAACAGAGTAGTGGAGCCACCGGTGTGATAATCCCGACCATGTGGTTCCAGGACTGCGCAAGAATTTGAATTTTGGACTTTAAAAGTCTTAAACCCTATAAGTATCATGAACGATTAAGGTAGGGCTTTGGAAGACCAGAAAATGTGCACAGTGAAGGCCCAGCTCAAGAGGGTTCAAAAGAGACTAAGCATTTTATCAGGCACCAGGCTAGAGGCCATTCACCTTACACCCTGACAAAGAATTTGGCTGCATTCTGCCCCTGTCCTGAGAACTTGCTTAAGGCTGAAATTAATGGGTTGTTTTGACAGAGGGGATTTTAAGACAACACAGCATTTGGGGTGTGGCAAGCAACTGCTCACTGCCCTTATCCCGATTTACTGTGTCAGAGACAAGTGACACAGAAAGACACAAGATGTGTGGTTTGAGGACGTAAAACACCATCAGGAAGTTTGTAGTTCCAGACAGGGAGGCTTTGAAGGAAGCTGTCATTGCCAAATGTCAGCACCATGGCAGGGACGCTCTACCCTGTACATAGGGCCTTCTTCAAAGACCTTCCACATAGCTGGGCAGTGGTGGCGCACGCCTTTAATCCCAGCACTCGGGAGGCAGAGGCAGGCGGATCTCTGTGAGTTCGAGACCAGCCTGGACTACAAGAGCTAGTTCCAGGACAGGCTCCAAAGCCACAGAGAAACCCTGTCTCGAAAAAAAAACAAAAAAAAAAACAAAAACAAAGACCTTCCACATGAGCTGGGGAAGAGACTGGTCAGTGGGTGTGGACGTCTTCAGTCCTGTATGCTTAGGGTTTTGCTTTGTTTTGTTTTGTTTTGTTTTTTTATCAACTGGATGCAAAATGGAGTCATCTGGGAAGAAGGATCCACAGTTGAGGCATTTCCTGTATCAGACCGGTCTGAGAACAAGACTGTACGACATTTTCCTGATTTATGAGTAATGTGGGAAGGCCCTGCCTACTGTGGGCAGTGTTGCCCCTGAGAAGGAGATCCAGGGCTGCAAAAGGAAGCAAACTGAGCAAGCCATGGAGAGCGAGCCAGCTAGCAGCACCCTCCAAGGCCTCTGCTTCAGTTCCTGCCTTGAGTTCTTGCCTTAGCTTCCTCTGATGTTTGACTGAAATCCGTAAGATGAATAAACCACTTTCTCTCTAAGTTGTTTTGGGTCCATGTTTCATCACAGCAGCAAAGACTCCTAGAACCCACATAAAGCCAGACGTGGTGACATGGGCTTGTGATCCCAGCACTGAGGAGACAGGGACAGGCTTAGATGTGGCTCACTGGCCAGCCAGCCTGGCCTGCTTTCTGAGTTCAAGGTGGATGACTGAGAGATGCTACCTCAGAAGATGCAAGGATCTTGAAGAGCAATCACAGAGGTCATCCTCTCATCCCCACATACGTGTGCACACGCATGGCGAACACACACACAGACAACACGAGCCCAGCATACTGTCTGGTCATTTCATTACATGAGGAAGACTTCAATGCACCTGCCAGGAAAGTGTGGTCAGCAGAGAGGGACGGCGGGCACCGACATATCTAAAGATACAAACAGACCTGAAGACTGTGGAGCTCCGGATGAGACTGGAGACTGAGGACCACCTCCCCCACCCCCCATTTATCGGTTAACCAGCTTCACCGTGCCCCCCTGCTGCTTTGTTAAAGGGAAAGACAGGAAGCAGCACTGAACAAACAGAAACACTTGTGAAGAGACCCGAGCCTGTTTTTAGCCTGTCAGGATGCTCCAAAATTTGCATTTCTAGGCTTGCCTGGTTGTCCAGTCAGTTGAGGCAAGTTGGTTCCAAGTTCAAGACCTGCCTGGGTCAGTGAGAAGTCAAGATCCCCCTGGGTAGCAGAGAGAGACTGTCTCTACATAAAAAGTAAAGGGTTGTTCTGCTCTGATTTTCTGTGGCTCTGGATGTTACCAGCCTCGAGCAGGGCACAGGGCACCCCTGCTGAGAGTTCCAGGTTCTGGCCTCCAACAACAAAGAATCGGTAGAGTCTATTTAGAGACTGGAAGTGTGCCAGAGAGCTGGGGAGGTTAGAAGGTCAAAAGCCTGCATGGGTCAGGCTCACTGTGCCCACCTTCTCTCCCAGTTTGGAGATCGCTGGCCT
>NC_022012.1:92871179-92872916 GCF_000317375.1 Microtus ochrogaster | reverse complement strand
GTGTGTGTGTGTGTGTGTGTGTGTGTGTGTGTGTGTGTGTGTGCGTGTGTTCGAAAAGAAACACCCTTCCCTGTGAGCCCCAACATTCTGTATATTCTGTATGTCTTTGATGCCTGTGGGTCTGTGTGTGTTAAGCTCTAATTTACAGACAGGCCTGTGAGCATACATACATGGCATAGGTGTGAGTGGCGTGAAAGGCAGTGGGTGTGGTAGGTACAGGCAGCCCAGAGCCCCCATGTCATTCCTGGCGGCAGGGATGTTACCCTGTTCTCAAGGCTGATAAAACTGCTGTTGGGTCCAGGCACCCGAGCGCACTGCCATAATTACTCAGGAAGACAGGCTTGGCCGGCATTAATTCTATGATTAATTATGGTGGGCGCTTCAACAAGCGAGTGCACGCTCGGCAGAGTCAGGAGGGGACATGACGGCCTCTGGCTCGCCGGTAGGACGGACGACTGAGGATTGTGTTGAGTGGGGAGCCGCGTGGGCCTGACTGTAATGAGAAATGAGGAAAAGTGCTGAAAAATTGATGGCGCCTGCAGATTGCACAGGCTGGCGCGCAGCGGGGGGGCCCTGCAGCCGGCGTGCCCCGCGCCGGTATGCTAATGCAGGCGCCTGGGCCCAGGGAAAGGCAGGAAGAAAAAGCCCCGCACAAAGGAGAGAAATGCAAATGACAGGCCAGGAGATCAGTGCTGAGAATCCGGATTAAGTGTGAGGAGCAGCCGCTGGCCCAAGTTTAACCCTTCCTGGGTTGTCTGACTGCAGTGGGGTGCTGGGAGCTAAAGTCTGGATGGGTGCTGGGCAAAAGTGGAAGAGCCAAGAAGCTGTAGGGACCGGGCTCGTGCCAATCAGGAGGATGCCTTCTTGGAAAGGGAGGATGGGGAGGGAAGTCTCCTTACAGGAAACACAAAGGTCTATCTGGTAATGGGGATCCAATGACAAGCAACCAAAAGTTTTGAAGTGTGGGCCGCTGGGAAGGAAGGTCAGGGAGCAAGCAGGGTGTTCCTGGTATTTTCACGGTTGCTACGGTGTCGTTTTTGTGACATTACACACAGACGATTGACATGTGCTACTGAATCTAAGTTACATCTCAACCAAAATGGAACAAGAAATAAGGCCCCAGAGAGGTATGGAGAGACTGCTAAGGGATGCTCACAGCCTGTGGGAGAGAACCACCGTACACCAGCTGGGGCTTGTAATGAGCAGGAAACCCAAACAAAGATGGAGGGCAGGCCAAATATAAGTGGAAATACAGAGGAGTCAGCTGCCATCTCCTGAGCTGGACAGTGGGGATGAAAGTCAGCAATCCCTCAACAAGAGTCAGTGCTCACAAGAAGTAAGAGGGTGGGAACGTCTCAAAAACAAATACCTGGGAGGATCACAAGGCGATGCCAATGGGTGGATGGATGGATGGATGGATGGATGGATGGATGATGGATGGATGATGGATGGATGGGTGGATGGATGGATGGATGGATGGATGGATGATGCATGGATGGGTGGATGGATGGATGGATGGATGATGGATGGATCGATGGGTGGATAGATGGATGGATGGGTGGATGGATGATGGATGAATGGGTGGATGGATGGATGGTAGACAGAGAAGAAAGGATAGGTAGGTAGGAAGGTAAAAACATAGAGGCTAGAGATAGAGAAATGGATAGATGGTCTGTAGAGGTGAAAGAAAGAGAGAGAGAGAGAGAGAGAGAGAGAGAGAGAGAGAGAGAGAGAGAG
>NC_022012.1:92856324-92870693 GCF_000317375.1 Microtus ochrogaster | reverse complement strand
CAGAGATTTAGTCCATTATAGCCAAGGTGGGAAGCACAGCAGAGCAGAGGCAGACACGGTGCTGGAGAGAGGATGAGAGTTCTGCATCTGGATTGCCAGGCAGCAGGGAGAGAGAGACTGAGCCTGGTCTGAGCATCTGAAACCTCAAAGCCATAGAAGAATGAAGCAGACATACAATTAACATTGGCCCCCATACTTCTAATGATGATGCTTGGATAGGATCATTGCTTTCTAAAAAATGTGGGAAAAAAAAAAACAAAATGTGAGGTGTTTTTGTTGTGGTAGGAAAGGTGATCTGAATGAGTGTGAGCAAACTGCTCTTAGAAATAATTCAAACAGAAGGCCGAGCCCTTTGGAGTGTGCAGAAAGTGTGGCAAAGGCTAGCATTGGACTAACAAATGTAGATCAACAAGGGACAGGCAAGATAACCTTTTGCCATCAGAAAACACCCAGCAGGACCCCTTGCAGGCCCCAATGTCAAATGTAGCTCAATCGTTCCCTGTCAGCATTCCCCCTGTGGGGGAAACCTTTCACAAAACGATTAAATGATATAACACAGGTTGTTTAAAACCATATGGCTTTGGATGCCAGACCAGCAGTAGAAAATAAAACAAAACCTCAGGAGAAAGCATAAAGCAAATATTTTGGCAAACTTTTATAAATGAATAAAGGCCAAAGTTTAAAATACAAATAAATGGCATAGAACTTGAGGGTTTGGTAGACACGGGTGCAGATGTCACAATAATTGCACCAAAATCATGGCATCCAGGTTGGCCTCTTCAAGAAGCAAATGTTCAGCTTTCAGGGATTGGCAGTTTGTCTCAAGTAAAACAAAGTACAAGATGGGTTGAATTTACAGGGCCAGAAGGACAGGAAAATTGAAACCATATGTGGCTAATATAGCAATGAATTTATGGGGACATGATTTACTGCAGCCATGGAAACCACAGATTAACATTCCCCTAATCTTAGAAACATGCTATAAAATAAGGAATGTTCCTGAGGGAAATATTAAAAGATACTATCAAGGACAGTCGCAGACCATTCAAGCTGTAAGAAGCAAGGTACAAAAGCTGTTAGTATTTCAAAAATACCAGCCGCCCTACCTTTAAATTAGTTGACTGACAAACCTGTTTGGGTTGAGCCTTTGACATTAGAAAAATTACAGGCCTTAGAGCAGCTGGTAAAGGAGTGGTTAAATGCTCAACATATTGAAGAATTGACCAGTCTTTGGAATTCTGTATTTGTTATTAAAAAGAAATCTGGAAAATGGAGGATGGTAACAGATTTAAAGAGGTATAAATATATAAATACATAAATTTTATAAATATATAAAATGGGCTCCTTATAGCCTAGAATTCCCTTGCATTCTTTATTACCTAAGGGATGGCCTATTAAAGTGGTTGATTTAAAATACTGCTTTTTTACTATACCTTTTCAAAAACAGAATAGAGAACAATCTGCCTTCACAATGCCTACTTATAATAATTCTCAGTCTGTTAAGAGATATCAATAGAAAATTCTCCCTCAAGGGATGTTGAACAGCCTCACCCTGTGCCAATATTTTATATGGCAGCCATTAGAAATAATTTGTGTATAGTTTTCTCAGTCTATAATTTACCATTGCTTCATTATGATCACAAAATAAAAATTGGCAAAGAGTTTCAATAATTTTATGAGAGAGATAGGTAACAAATATCCAAAAATCAAGAGATTTCAGTTTATAAAAAAGGCTGATTGGATTCTACATCATATAGTAAAAGACACCCCAATTTCTGCAACCCCTTCATTCTACACTTATGCAAATAAATCAGGAAAGGCCCTTTATAAGTCAGGAAAAATAAATAAAGTGATTCAAAGTCCTTATGATTCAGTTCAGAAACCAAAATCATCTGCTCTTCTCAGTATTATTAGATTTTTCAGACTCTTAATATAATTACTGACTCTCAATATGCAGAAGGAGTTGTCTTACATATTGAAACTTCTGAACTTATTCCTGATGTCAGAATTAATTTGGTTATTTATACAACTACAGGAAATAGAAATAGGGATCATCCCATAAATATACACATATCAGATCCCGTAAAGGTCTGCCAGGCTCTCTAACACAAGGTAGTGATGAAATTGATCAGTTATTAGTAGGAAATGTGCTGAAGGTCTCATAAAAAGAGTTTTTATGAAAAAGAGTTTCATAAAAAAAATACCATGTCGATAGTAAGGGTTTAAAAAAGGATTTTTTTCTTCACTTGGTAACAAGCCAAGGAAATTATAAGAAAATGTCCTACTTATTCCTTGTGTAATCAAAATCCACTACCTGCAGGAAGTAACCAAAAGAGTACTCAAAAAAAATGAAATTTGGAAAATGAGTGTGTTTCATTTTGCAGAATTTGGAAACAAGACCTCCCTGCCCCCGAAAGATATCCATGAACCCTAAATTGCTTCACCCAACAAAAAACAGGAAGCAGTTTGGAGAAAATATTGCCCAAATTCCCAAAATTATTGTTTATAAATGTTTGTTTTCATTTGAAGGGGTATATGATATAGAGATGAATATTTTGCATTGGTATGGATCTTGGTCTACTGATACAAATTGAAAGTCAATTTTGTTATATATATACATATATTTCTACTCTTGTTTAAGGCATTAATGTTTATGCAGCTCATTTAGAAATGTAATGTATAACTAAAATTGCAGATTAATAGATAGTCATTTATAATAGTCAAATTTGTAGTCATGTTAGTTAGGTTTTCTAGATATATAGAGACATGTTTCAGTTAAATAAATAATCTTCAAGAAGTCAAAGGCCTACAGAATATGGCATTTAAAATGTTTTAAGAACTTAGACTTTTCTCAACAATAAGACATGTCTGCTTCTGGCAGCAGCAATTACTTCAGAGAGATTGATGGGCATTGAAGAAACTCATTATGGAATTTGCCTTCAATGTGACAAGGCTAGTCATTTGGGCAAGAAACTGCTCTTGTCTGGACTGCTTGATGGCATGCTATACAAACTGGACATGCAGGACCCACAGAAAAATGACTGCTGAACATTCCAAAAGATGGGATGGTCCTTCAGGGTCCCTGCTTCACAGAAGAAACTGCCAGACATTCTGCAGGATACAGAAGAAAGTGACTCACAAACTACCAAGAGAGGCAAAACAGCCTTTTAAATGTCCTGCTTCATGGAAAAGCCTGCCAGATACTATCGACCTGTAGGCTGAAGATGGATGCCCCAATATCACAGAAGAACTTTGGGTGACTGTCCAGGCAGCTAGATGTCTCTGTCAATTCTAAAGTTTTAGAAGTTGCTTACAATTCACTTTCTGTTTACTAGGTAATATTATATCCTTCTGGGGTCTTTGAAGGGTTGAAGACAGATAGTTATATGATGTGGGAGTGATTTCTTATTACTAAAGAAACTGCCTAGGCCCCTTGATAGGCCAACCCTTAGGTGGGTGGAGTAAACAGAACAGAATGCTGGGAGAAAGAAGCTGAGTCAGAGGGTCGCCATGATTCTCCCACTCCAGACAGACGTAGGCTAGAATCTCCCTGGTAAGCGCACCTCGTGGTGCTACATAGATTATTAGAAATGGGTTAAGAGGCTGAAACTAAGGGGCCAAGCAGTGTTTAAAAGAATACAGTTTCCGTGTAATTATTTTGGGTAAAGCTAGCCGTGCGGGCGGCCGGGTGCCTGGGACGCAGCCCCGCTGCTCTTATTTCAACAGTTATAGTTTCCCCCAGTTATGATAAAAGATAAATTAGATAGGAAACTTTAGACTCAAAAAGATTAAATAGATGATAATATATTTTCTTTAATTTTTCCAGATGCAAATAGACTAAATATTGTAAGTGTAATTCCTTCTTAAACCTGTTTTGTTATATGTCATTTTACTATGTTAAAATTAAAGCCTTCCTTTTTAATTAGATAGAAAATGTAAGATGGCGTCGGATATCCTTCTATATATGTGTTGCTTTTTATTGATTCATGAATAAAGCTGTTTCAGCCAATAGCTTGGCAGAGTAAAGCCAGGCAGGAAATCTGGAGAAAGAGAGAGAAAGAGAGAGAGAGAGACAATATGTAGGTGGAGTCAGGGAGACAGATGCCAGAGAACCTTACCCGGTAAGCCACAGTCTTGTGGTGATACACTGATTAATGGAAATGGGTTAATTTAAGATATAAGAGTTATCTGGGGCTCAGGTCATCATGGCGGGCAGACCTGCTGTTGCAGCATCAAGCAAGTGGCTGGATGGTTTTCGAAAATGGTATTATAATGCTGCTGGATTCAACAAACTGGGTTTAATGCGAGATGATACACCACATGAGACTGAAGATGTGAAAGAAGCCATAAGAAGGCTTCCTGAGCATCTTTATAATGACAGAATGTTTCGAATTAAGAGAGCCCTGGACCTGAGCATGCGGCATCAGATCTTGCCTAAGGAGCAGTGGACAAAATATGAGGAGGACAAATTCTACCTTAAACCCTATCTGAAAGAAGTTATTCGGGAAAGAAAAGAGAAAGAAGAATGGGCAAAGAAGTGATCTGTGGTTGAGATCTGTGGATGTGCCTGGTCTCAGCATATTTTTGTGAAGTTATTTCAACCTGAATCACAATTTAAGAATTATTTGTTCTGCAGATGCCTCACTTTAAATAAATGTGTATTGAAGCCAAAAAAAAAAAAAAGAGTTATCTGGGAATATGCCTAAGCTATTGGCCAAGCAGTGTTGTAATTAATATAGTTTCTGTGTGATTATTCAGGTCTAAACAGTCTCTACTTACAGGTGGTGGTGCACACCTTTAATCTCAGCACTCAGGAGGCAAAGGCAGGCAACTACTCAACTTTTGGGAAGACCTAAGCCACACACACCTGCCCAGTCTTTTGATCATGCTATAGGCCAGTCACCTATAAAGTTCCACTCAGAACTGTGCAGCTGAAGGTCTACCCACAAACAGCACGATGATATCTCTTCACGGTGCTTTCAGTAGGTTTATGACTTTGCGCTGGGCCACGTTCCTCGCTCTCCTTAGATGCCCAGTGCCTATGCTGTGCCACATTATTTAGAAGACTCCAAGCCTCTGACAAGAAAAGAATTCACTCCTGATATCACCCTTTATCAGACTCTCGGGCCCACTTTGGGCCCTGACTCTGACCTCACCTTCCTGGTTTTAATTAGCTGAGCAGCTGCTTGCTGGGTCTGGGGCACTGGATACAACCTTGAAAGGCTGTGTTCTTTCTCCACAAGAACCATAATTGCCACCCTCGTTCCCCAGCAATCTCTTCTCCTTTTCTTCTTTATTTCCTATTGAGAAAGGGATTTAAACTGAGCAGTTTGGATTGAAGTCACACGCCCGGCTCCTCTTCTCTAAATAGAAAGCCTCTGTCCCTTGGAGCCTTGCTTCCAAAATTAAAGAGACACCGGCCAGCTCTTTCTTCAGCTTCTCTCTGCTTCTCCACCTGGGGCTCCTGTCTAAAACGAGAGGTGGTGAGTGGCTGGAAGGAGAGGGACACTCATGTTCTCTGAGATCAAAGTCGGCCTCCATCTCTCCACCTGAGCTCAGTCCGGAGTCAGGAGCGCAGGACCCTAGTGTGAAACCTGCCTCTGGGCATCTTGGAAGATGCGGGCAAAGCAGAGTCCATCTGAGCCCTCAGCTGAGCAGGGTGGTGGACAATGAGGACACATAGCTTCGTCCCCTGAAGGAATCGGACTTCTCCATCAGGACTCTGGCAAAGCCTGTGTACAGTCTAATGGCTAGAGAGCTGGCTCAGGAAGCACAGCAGGAAGGCCTGCCTTTGGATCCCCACACAAAAGACAGAACAGTGTGGCTAGAATAGTAGCACTGGGCGACTTGGAGACAGACAGGCAAACATCAGGAGCTCACTGGCCCACAGATGGTGAGCTGCAGGCTAAGTGAGAGATACTGCCTGAAAAGCTAAGGTAGAGGGCAATAGGGATGCTCAGCAGTTAGAGCCACTCGTTGCCAGGGCACCGGACCCCAGTTCCGTTTCCTGTATGCACAGTAGAGGTTCCCAAGCACCTGGAATTCCAGCTCTAGGATCCAGGGCCCTCTTCTGGATTTTAAAGGTGCCTTTACTCCCATGCACACACCCACATGCAGGCAAATACATATGCCCATTATTTTAAAAAATAATAAAAATAAGCCAGGTGGTAGTGACACAAGCCTTTAATCCCATCTCTCAGGAGGCAGAGGCAGGCCATCTCTATGAGCTCAAGGCCAGAGTTCCAGGACAGCTAAGGCTACACAGAGAAAGCCTGTCTCAACAAATCTAATAATAATAATAATAATAATTTTTGGTATTTTGAGACAGGGTTTCTCTGTAGCTTTGGAGCCTATCCTGGAACTAGTTCTGTAGACCAGGTTGGCCTCGAACTCACAGAGATCTGCCTGCCTCTGTCTCCTGAGTGTGGGATTACAGGCATGCGCCATCACTGCCTGGCATAATAATAAATCTTAAATCAGTAATGTAGAGTAACCAATCATACTCAAAACCAACCTCTGCCATCCACTGTCAGACCACTAGCCATGTGCATCTGCACATGTGTGCACACACGTGCACTCCACACACAGCCCTTAGACCTTTCAGTACACACTCACAGCCACAGGTTCCCCTGACACAAGAGTACACTGTCACATCACAAACTGGACAGAAGGAAAGCCCCTCAGTATCTGCAGAACAGTGTGACGACAAAGCCTCCTGACTCAGCTGCTGAGTCACCAGTGGAGAGTGTGGGTGTCACAATGGGACACCACCCCATCACTCTCGGCTGATGCCTGCTCTCAGGGTCCTCATCTGGGGACCAGTGAACACCAGGAGCATCCTGTGCACAGCACTCAGGCTTCCCAGGGAATGCAGAGCCTCCTCCTCCTCATCCCAAAGACCCAAGTGCAAATCCTGGTAGATTAAATGACAGAAAACAGCCCAAAACATCCTAAGTCATTATTACCATCCTTGCTGGGTTTGCCCCCAACCAAGTCAGGCCCTGAGCCCAGGAATAAACAGTACTTAGGATGGTCTAAATCTTTGGGGGCCCCTAACTGCAGAAATCCTCTAGATGTGGTGGACCAACAGCCTTCTTATCCCTGACCCTTCACACACACACCTCACAGATCGCTTATCTGGAACAGAGACCTTTGGCTGATGTCTAACACAGAGGCATCTGGGGCCAAAGAGAAGGAGGAGAGAGTGTAAGAAGAGAGCTTTAACAGACCTGGGACAGTGCCGCCGTTCTCTTCCCGTGAGGAAGGAAGTTATGTCTCACAAAGCTGATTTTGGAGAAAGCAAGCAACAGCCCAGGAGCCCAGCACCCCGCTATTAGTCATCTCCTCAGGGAAACAGACTCCATGTGTCTATGCATAATGGATCCAGCCATAAATGCCTTAACGGGAACTGACTCAAGAAGGTGACATCATTCTACAGAGTATTTGCAGGGCACAAGATGGTGTGGGGTCAGAGTTCAGACCTCGTGATTCAGTCCAGAGACACAGTGACCACAAGATGGGCTGTTGCCTTCATAACAGAGCTTATTGGGGAAAAAAAAAGTTTTGAGACAGAATCTCGTGTAGTCCAGGCTGACTTCCAACTCTTAGTCCTCCTGCCTCAGCCTCCCAGGTATTGAGATTAGAGGCCTGCATCACCAAGCTAGTCTCACTGCCTTCTTTTCAAGTTTATGTATATGGAGGGGGATATGTGCACTGGAGGGCAGGTGCCTACAAAGACCACATAATTGGACTCCCTAGAGCTGAGTTACAGATGACTGTGAACTGCCTGTTGTGGGTGCTGGGAAACCAAACTTGTATCCTTTGTAAGAGTAGCAAGTGCTCTTAATTGCTGGGCCATCTCTCCAGCCCCAAGTAAACTTTTATTCATAAGTAGAATACTTTAAAATAAAGGTAACAAATACAGGACAGTAAATACAAAAACCAGTAACATGGTCTCTTACTATCATAATATCAAGCACAGAATCACTGTAGTATCACACATACAATAAATGCAGTGTTGTACATGATATTGATACAGTGTCATGTACATAATCAACCCAGCATCAAATATGAAATTATTATAGTATCATGCATGGACTGGATTTAGTATCATGTATGGAACTGTTATAGTGTCTTGAATGGACTTGATACAGTATCACTCACAGAATAGTTACAGTGTTGTTCATGGAATGCATATGTAGAACTGTTACATTGTCTGAAGGGAATTGATACAGCACCATGCACTATAATTGTATGTGTGGGATTTTTATCCACCTGGCAGTAGATTTGTTTAAGCCAGCATCCCCACAGGTGTGTGACAGGCTGTTCAGTGACATTAAAGTAGCTATAATGTCAGTAAGCACTGGGAACTTGCAGCTCTCCTGTAGTCTCCAGGGTCTGCTACCTCATGTGTCATCACGAACTGAATCATCTTCCTGCAGTTTGTATGTGTGAGTGTGTGCATGTATGTGTGTGAGTATGTGTGCATGCCTACAGAAAGAGATCATGGTCGTAGAGACTTGCAAATTGAGGAGTGCAGACCCACAGTCTGGATCCTGGGCAGAGTCATAATTTGGGTCCAAAGTCATCTGCGGCAGGATTCCAGTTCTCCGGGGAAGTTGATCTTCTCTGAAAACCAAAGTCACTGCTTTGCTCCACTTCCCATCACATCCCTCGTGGAGAACCAGAGTACAGTTCTATCTTTGGATCCAGCAAAGACCCCAGCAGAGGCAGAAATACTGCTGAGAAGGACCTAAGATTGAAAGGATGGGCACTGTGAAAAGAGGGACAAGCAGGAAATGAAGGAGATGGGGGTGCAGTGATGGGATACGGACATCAGAAAGGGACCTGGGACCCAAACAAAAGCCAAGTCCATAGGAGACTCTACATTTCACGACCATGAGCTCATGCCGGGTAAATGGCTATGTAACCAGACAGCCAAGAGCAGTCTCGATTAGTTGATAGCTAGCCAAACCCACCAGTGATGCCCAGGCATCATCAGCAGAACCACACAGCTGGTACCCCACATGCATCCTTGGTGCTGTGACTGTTACACAGCAGGTTTCAGAGTGATAGATAACTAATCCATTGACGGCAATGGTTAATAAAGATTTTCAATATGGCTGGATCCAGAATGACCTCGGAGACAAGTTTTTCAGCATGCCTAGAAGGAAATTTCCAAATTCAATTAATTAGGAAAAAAAGACTCTGTAGGGGAACGTGAATAAAGCAGTCCCACATAGCTCAGAATCGAGTATAATAAAGGGTTCTTTATTTAGGGGGGCAGACCCACAGGTCACAGTCCCCTGCATGAACAGGGAATAGGAACTGAATCTAGCAGCCAGGGGAGAGAGAGGAGAGAGAAAGAGAGAGCAAGCGAGCAAGTGAGTGTGAACCTTTTTAGTACCCAAGGCCACACCCAACCTGGTCCAGCATCTCAAAGGCCATTGGCTAAAGGAAGTTCCCCAGCACCTCCTCCTTTTGTCTAAATAAGAGTTTTAAACCCAATACAAAACTATATACAATAAGAACAGATATCAAGTATAAAAATTAGAATTACAACCTGCATAACAAAATTAAGCAAGAAACACATGCTAAATGTTTTAATAATTGTTACCTTGAATATGGGCGGCACCATCCCATGCACTGGGATCCCAGGCAATAAGAAGAATGCCAGCTGAGCGAGCGCCTACATCCACCTCTCCTAGTTTCCTGCCTACGGATGTCAGGTGACCAGTTGCCTCGAGTTCCTGCTGTATACCTTCTCCAACACGACAAACTCAAACCGTGAGCCACAGAAAGCCTTCTCCCTCCTTCCAAGACAAGGACTGGAGTGGCAAATCCAAACACTGACACAGAAAGGCAGGAAGTGTAGTCCAGGGAAGAGGCCCTGCGAGGTCTACACTCCCCGGAGAACGTGCAACCTTCCAAACATTCATTCCTTACAGAAACATTCGTTCGTTGCTGCCTAATTATTTAAGAACCAGGTTTTGTAAGAGATCTACCATTTTGCAGGGTCTCCTTGAAAAGTTGTGCCTAAACAATATCAAGTGCAAACTAAATCTACACGGAGGTAAAAGTTCCTCAAAACCCACATGAAAAATCCAGGTGTGGCCGGGCAGTGGTGGCACACGCCTTTAATCCCAGCACTCTGGAGGCAGAGGCAGGCGGATCTCTGTGAGTTCGAGACCAGCCTGGTCTACAAGAGCTAGTTCCAGGATAGGCTCCAAAGCCACAGAGAAACCCTGTCTCGAAAAACCGAAAAAAAAGAAAAGAAAAGAAAAGAAAAATCCAGGTGTGTTGGGGCATGCTTGTAATCCCGGTGCTTGGAAGGCGGAGACAGGCAGATCCCTGTTCACTCTGGCAGCCAGCCTGGCCTCACCAGAGAGTTCAGGCCAGTGAGGTGTCGTGTTTCAAAAATGATATTTTTCAGATGTGTTGATAGCACCTGAGGGACACCTAAGATTGACCCCTCTGGGCTTCACACACGCATGCTTGTGCGTGCGCACGCGCGCACACACACACACACAGAGAGAGAGAGAGAGAGAGAGAGAGAGAGAGAGAGAGAGTGAGAGAGAGAGAGAGACTACACAAGCTACCAGTAGGCCCCACCCAAGCATGTGCCACCACAGAGGCCTGCAGCCTAGAGGCCCGGCAGGCCCCCACACCACATCCTCTAACTCCTCTCTTCCCCACCTCAGGATGTCTGGACAGATGGGGGAAGGCGATACACACATCTTCTCCTAGACATTTGCTTGGGGTGATAAATATCTCCCATTTTTATTGCGAATGAGATCTTTCTTTTCCATTATTTTTTTTCTAAGTGGTTACTGTTGGACATAGGAAAGGTATTGATTTTTGCACATTTATTTTGTAGCTGGCTGCCTTACTGAACTCTCGTTATTTCTAATAGTTTCTCAGTTTGAATTTCCCAAAGGGAGGGGGAGGTTTAAGCAATGTGACAAGCTTGACAAAGCTACACAAAACCAGCCTCACTATTGTCTGTGTTCTGCGAGAGGATGGGAAGTTGTTGTATGCATGTGAAACCTGTTTTCATTCACACCAGCATCTCAGCAGCTGGCTTGACTGCTCACTGCACCCCCCCCCCAGGACATGGCTTCTCACTGCACCCCAGAAAATGACTGCTCACTGCACCCCAGGAGATGACTGCTCACTGCACACCCCAGGACATGGCTTCTCACTGCACCCCTGATGACTGCTCACTGCACCCCAGGAGATGGCTGCTCACTTCACCCCAGGACATGGCTTCTCACTGCACCCAAGCACATGGCTTTTCATTGCACCCCAGGAAATAGTGTCTTGCTGCACCCAGGAGATAGCTTCTCACTACACCCCCTCAGGACATGGCTTCTCACTGTGCCTCTGGGAGATGGTTTCTCACTGTACCCCTGGGAAATAACTGCTCACCACACCCCCAGGAGATGGCTTCTTCCAATGCAGCAAAGACAGTTCTAGAAACCAGACTCAAAGGAGTCCTCTGCAGGGAACCAATAGTCTCAATGCCCAGCCTTGTTGGACGCCAGGATGCCTACCTGGGAGAGGCCAGCAACACCTGACTCTCCCTGCTGCCCCATCCGGGCATCTTGGTGGCCTACTCTCCAAGTAGCCCCCCAGCCTGAGCATCTATGTCTGCTGCTGTAGGGAAGGAAGAATACACAGAGGTACTGCACACTCTCTGCTACTCAGTGACGCTCCCTTTGCGGTCGTTATTGCAGAGGCTCACGGCTGGTCAAAGAGGAAGCAGAAAGAAAGTGAGCCGGGGATGGGGAGGAGAACTGGAGTTTGCCTTCCTGCCATGACACGGCCATGGTACACATGAACTCATGGCAGCAATGGTTACCTGCACACGAACACGCCAACTGAAATGCTGACATAGATAAGGGAGGAATTCATGAGGACCCGCCCCTCGCTGAGGGGTTGGTGGTGGCTGACAGCGACCCAGGGAGGGAGAATCATTCTTAGAGAGGCTGACCAATGGCAGACTCCCCATGGAGTAGATGGTCCAGCATCCCACACATACAGGCAGCACTAACTGTACACAGTGAGGAAGAGGAGGGGGAATGAAATTGAGAGGGAGCTAGCAGGGGAAAGTGGGGGTGTGTATGCTCATATTGATTTATGCAGATATGAACTTATCAGAGAACAACCACCACAAAACACAAAGGGTCTAGTTCCCTTCTCAGATGACCTCCGAGAGCAGAATATTCTCGCACGTGGGCCTGACTCTGTCAGCCTTGAGCGTAGGCAGCGTCAGCTGGCTCAGACTTTAACATTCAGGGCTCTGCCCATACACCTCTGAACAGTTCCTATTGTCAACTCTACAGGATGGAGGATCACCTTAGAGAGTGCCTGTAGCTGTCAGGTTAGTCAAGGTAGTGAGACCCAGTCCAGATTCCCACACCACGTTCTGTGGACCGGATGGAGTCCTGCGCTGAATACAGAGAAGTGAGCTGGGCCCCCGTGTGCATCTCTCTGCTCCCTGGCATGGATGTGACAGTCACCTCTCTCCTGCCACCGTGACAAGCTGTGTCCCCTCCTCCAGCAAGCTGCTTCTTGCCAGTTTCTGTCACAACAACTAGACAAGGAGATGATTCTTCTCACCCCACGTGCAGGTGCAATGCCACCTCCTGGCCTCTGCCCTCTGCATCTGCTTCTTTTTCAGGGGACAGCGCTTGGGCTCCTGCAGCAGCACCCACACCTGTGGAGACTGGAGATGTGTCCCCTCAAGACCACCCTTAGCCAGATGTGGTGCATGAGCCTTTCAGCTGTAGCTGGCACTGCAGCACCTGGGAAGGGTCAGGTGAAGCTAGCGCCTGCAAAACTGTGGCCAGGCTCTCACCATGGCCTGCCCAACATCCATGTCAACACTCTAGGGAGCAGTTCTCAGTCCCACATCAACACAAAGGTATCTCAGGGGCTGGGGAGATAGTTCAGCAAGCATATGAGTGCAATCCCCAGAAAACATATTTTTTTAAATAAAAACAGGTGCAATGATTCTTGCAACCTCTTTACTGGGAAGGCAAAACAGGCAAGTCCTGGGCTCCATGGCTTGGCAGGCTAACCTAATGGTAAACCCTGAGTCCTAGTAAAAGACCCTGTCTTAAACAAGGTGAACCATTTTGAGGAAAGATACTTGGGTTTCTCCTCTGATCATATGCATGGCGGGGAAGGAGGGAGAGAGAAGGGGGAGGTCTCCTTCCAGCATTTGCCTGAGACACAGAGAGAGCACCTGCCCTCCTACTGCCCGCCATCATTGCTCCCCATCTAAGGGAACAACTAGAAAGTCCTCTGAAAAGAGGAAGGTGTGGATGACATTATGGACTGGACTATATCCCACCAAATTCCACATGCTGGTGTCCTCAACTGAGACAGGGTCTACAGTGGGGTAATTAAAACTAAGTTGCTGTGGGACAATGGTCTGTACTCTGTCACTTGTATTTTAAATAAACTCTGATTGTCCAGTAGCCAGGCAGGAACTATAGGTGGGGTGACGAGAATTCTGGAAATTCTGAGAATTCTGGGAATTCTGGGACCTGGGGGGACAGAAACCTCAGTCAACACTAAGTGAAGTCAGAAGGGTAGGGCCCTGACTGTTATTATGTGTTAGTGCCCTATAGAGAAAGACACTGAAAACATATATTCCTCTTTCCTCATCCACAAGACACCGGAAAATGGTGGCCAAACTATAAATTGAGAGACAGGGCTTCAGGATAAGGCCAAGCTGACCAGGTCTGTGCTCACAGGTTCTAGCTTCCCTTGAGCACCGGATCACACTGGATTGTACTGGATCACACCGGACCTCACACGGTCTTGCACCTGCTCACAGGCCAGGGTCTTGGAACAGCCTCCTCTGCTCCTCCTCAGCAGGCTCTTGTTCCAGAAAACAGAGTATCTGCGGCTCTGGGGAACTCTCATTCTACAACAGACAAGACACAAATGAAGCCATAGACCGGAGCTTGGCAGCGTGGCCAAGAGCCAGAGAGGACATGCTGTGAGCTCTGCTTGCCTTGTGCACATTGTGTCACAACTACTCATTCTGTCAAGGTGACAACAGGTGACAGGATGAGTGTGGCTGGGGTCCAACACAACTGTGTTTGAAAACAAGTGTGATCAGAGTTGGGGTGTGGAAAACAAGCATGGATTTGGGGTGTGTGTGCTCAGTTGACATAGAGCTCACCTATTGTGAGTAAAACTCTAGGTTCGATTCCCAGCACCACATATGACCACATGATGGTGCAAACCTGTAATCCCAGCACCACATATGACCACATGCCAGTGCACACCTATAATCCCAGAACCACATATGACCACATGCCAGTGCACACCTATAATCCCAGAACCACATATGA
>NC_022012.1:92847793-92856224 GCF_000317375.1 Microtus ochrogaster | reverse complement strand
ACATATGACCACATGCCAGTGCACACCTATAATCCCAGAACCACATATGACCACATGCCAGTGCACACCTATAATCCCAGAACCACATATGACCACATGATGGTGCAAACCTGTAATCGCAGCACCACATATGACCACATGCCAGTGCATACCTCTAATCCCAGGACCACATGTTATCACATGCCAGCACACAGCTGTAATCCAAATGCCACATATGACAACATGCAGCACACCTGTAATCCCAGCACTCAGGAGGCAAAGGCAGGAAGATCAGGAGTTCACGATCCTTCTCAGCTCTATAGTAAATCCAAGGCCAGTCTGAACTACTTAAGACTATGCCTCAAAACAAAGAGGGGCAGCAAGATGGCTCAGCAGGTAAAGGAGTCAGCTGCCAAGACAGACGACCTGAGTTTGACACCCAGAACCTACAGGGTGGTTCCAACCACTGTAAATTGACCTCTGACCTCTACAGGTAGGCTGTGGCGTGCGTATACCCATCTTTCTTTCTTTCTTTCTTTCTTTCTTTCTTTCTTTCTTTTTTTTTTTTTTTTTTTTTTTTTTTTTTTTTTTTTTTTTTTTTGTTTTTAAAGGCAACAGAGGTGTAATTGTTTTTGGGAGAGCAGTGGGGGGGGGCCGTGCGGGGGGGGGGGGGTGAGCTGGATCCCAAAGGCTGCTATGGAAAAGAGAATAACATGCTATCCTAGGATGGGGAGGGAAGGACAAAAGCCGGGGGGAGAAGTCATGTGTTGAGACAGCCACCCACGGCCCAGACTCTGAGGACTGACCCCCCCCACACACACACACACACACGCGAGTTCTAAGGACCTGGGTGCTTTCAGGCAAAGCAGTGAGACCTCAGCTGCCCAAGATGAAGTGAGAGGCCCAGGGAGAAGCAACTGGCATCCGGGGAGCTCCAGAGCATCAGGTGAGCAGCCCCTCCCACCATCAGCTCACCTCACCTGCACAGGTGGGACTCTGCGTGTCCTCACAGGCCTGTGCCTTAGGCAGGGAGCTTCCAGTCTATTTCGAGTCACCAGCTGCTCAAAGCAGTGGTTTCCCACCCACAGGCAGGGTAGAGCTTCCAGCCTGACTTCAGGAGAGGAAAAAGGGGACAGTGAACACTTGTTGGGACCCACACATACGCGCGCGTGCACCCACACCCACACCCACACACACACACATCCTGGATCAACATGTCACTTCTCCCGGAAGCAATGGCCAGGAGCAGCTGTTACAGGTAGTGACCCTCCTGAGGGTCTCCCTCCTCACAGCCCCAGAGTTCCCTCAGAAGCCTGGGCCCACCCAGCAATACAATCTTCTAAATCACAGCTTCACCTTTCAAAGAAAGATATTTAAAGATGCGGGAAGAGGAGGGGCCAGAGGCCACTTGGGCTTTGGCAGATGGCTGATTTTTTTTCTGGGGGTGGGATGGGAAGGGAGTTGGGAGGAGAGTGTTGGGCGGGGGCTTCCCCTGTTTCACCACCCAAGGCACACCAGCAACTGAAAACTGGTTTGCGGTTTTGGATTTTTCTAATTTCAGATCAACGAGATTGCGGGTTTGCAGTCATCTCAAATCAAATCAAATCTAAACATTGGAGTTACTGTAGACTCGTGGGGTGAAGGCGTGGGGGGAGGGGGAGCCTCGAGTCACGTGACTTCTCTGCGGCAGAAACTTTAATGAGAAACACAGCACAGTCCCAGAGCCTCCTTTCTAGTCTGGGCTCCCGCAGAGATAAAAGGTCACGAGAAGAGAAGGACGCGGGTGCGGGCAGCAGCCTGTGGAGCTGGGAGCAGGCGCTGCTGGACTGGAAAGTAGGCCCAATTTCATCTGAGCCCCTATCTGGTCTGATAGTCTAAACTGATTGTTTTCTTTGAATGCCCCTCCCTAAAGGAACTGCAAACAGCCCGCTAAAGAACAAATCGGCCCAGGCCTCATGCACTGTGGCACAAAAGGGAACTTGGCAGTTCCAGACTGGAAGGAAAACCCAGCAGTGTGGCTGGAGAGAGGCCTGGCTGGGACTAAGGAGCCCACTGCTTCCCCTGCAGGCCGAGAGCCACAGGGCAACGGAGGGGAAAGGAAGGCAAGCCCCGGGCCGGCAGCAGGTCCTCTGCAGATGGCTGGAGCCTTCCGGTCTGCGTCTGAAGACGCATGGCCTCGGCCTCGTACAATCACTAACTCTGCGACCCCGGAGACCTCAGTCGCTCTCACAGAAGAGAAGTCGCGCCCTCCTCCACACGTCCGGGTCTCTTCCGTGGGCCTGCCATCCAGGCCGAGCACACACCTGGACTAAGGAGACCAACCCCTCCCCACACACAGTACTTCCGGAGACAGGCTCCATCCACACATTCCCCCCGCCCCGAAATAAGGTTTCTCTGTAGCTTTGGAGCCTGTCCCGTAACTCACTTAGACCAGGCTGGTCTCGAGTTCACGGATCCACCTGTCTCTGCCTTCCAAGTACTGGGATTAAAGGCATGTGCCACCACCACCCGGCTCATCCACACATCTTAAACCGCCAAGCCAGAGTTCAAAAAGATTTGCAGAGCTGAGACCGTCTGGACTACCTCTGGCCCCCAGCCGCCTGGGGGCCCACATCCCTCCCCCTGCCTCAGCTGTTCACGTCTGCACCCAAGGACAGACTGCAGACACTGTGGCCTTCTGGCACCAGGGTACACAAGTCACTATCCGTCACGGGGCCCCAATGACCTCTAGAAGGGCTGGGTCTGGCAAGATCCTTCCAAGTAGAGGACAGTGAACTCCGTGTGAAGGACCTACCCTCCAGACCCCTGGCAGCCTGGCCTGCTCTGTGCTCCCAATCCTGCTTCCGGAGAGCTGCCAATGACCTAAGGCTCATCCTGCGCTTAAATATTCCTTCCTGTGCTGATCCCTTCCTTGTAAGCAGCCCACTTGGCTCCCCAGCCGCCTATCATCGGGACTCCTGGTTCCGTGAACTGGGAGTAGCCTGGTGGCCTGCTCCCTCCCACCTCAGGGCCTTTGCACACGTTCCTCATGGGTCACTTGTGCTTCCTCTGTGGCTGTCCGGCTCACAAGTCCCTCCACACAGCTCTCCCCACGTCCATGCCTACCCCTGCATTCCCCCAGCACCCACCTCTCCTAGTACTTCACCGCTGGCCACCTTCCTGTCCTCGGTGCTCCTGGGAAGCATTCGGCAAATATTTGGCCCCCTCCGGCGATGAAGTAATTCCCAGTGGTCAGGGGTTGCATTTGAGATCCCACTGGTGAGATTGACCCAGAAGTTTCCTTCAGGAGGCTCACCTTCCCCACGGCGCCTAGAGACAGAAGGCTATTTTAGTTAGGGGTTAATTTGCCATAATGACCTGTGGCCCATCCAAGGGGGTGTCACCTGGCCTTGCAAGTGTGCATGGCGCTGGGCTCCACTAGTTTTCCTGGGTGAAGCCAAATGCTCGCGTTATTGCCTTGCCGGCATCTGAGCACCATCTAGTGGCAGCCTTTGGTCATTTCATCCACGGGCGCAGTTCCTTCCACAGCCTTTTTAGGATAAAATGGGCACTTTGGGGGGGGGGGAGCCCACCTCATCTGTGCCCCCCGACCCTTTGCCATCTGATGTACAGACCCTTCCATGAGCAGGTCCCTTGACTGCACCTATACAGCCTTCAGGCACCAATCTTGCTAGCTGTAAACCTGGCCAGGTTGGTCTGGGGTGTCTTTCCTGTCTCCCTTTAAAGCCAGAGGACTCTATGATGCGCCAAAGACAAAGTGGAAAGAAAATGAGCATAGGTATCCCAGGCTTTGAGCTCTAACTCGAGCTTTGCCCGAGAATGAGGTGGACCTGGGCAAGTCATGGGGCACCCTACCTGTCCCTGTCTGGAGGATGACAGCCTCCATCCCCGATGCTGCATTGGGGTGTAGTGAATTTGCTAAGCAAACACATGACACTTCTGACCAAGAAACCAGGAGAACTGCAACACGCTCAGAGAACAGCGGAGAGCTGAGAGCAATAACACACAGAGGCTCTCAGAGGCCCAGGGAGAGCCGAGAGAGCAGCAACGTGCTAGGGACCAGGGGAGAGCGGAGAGCTGCCACGCGCTCAGAGGCACATGCTGCTCTTCCTTGCCTTGGCATAAGCTGAGTGTTCACCACCCTGCTGTGCCTTGCTCCCTACCTCCTCAACTGCCCCTCCTTGGGGCAGAAGCCTCCCTCAATCTGCCATCAGGTTGAAGAAGGAGCCCCTGTCCCCGAAGCTTGTCTGTACACTCTCGCCTCTCGTGTCCAGCCCAGGGTCCCCTATGCGGTGGGCAGCCAAGCCCACTCCGTGTTGACTCAAACACAAACTGAGGAAATTGCCCTCCTATGTTTTCTCCCACAGCCTGACCTGCTTCAGCTCTGCCACCCTCCCCTCCTGTGAGGTAGAAACAGACTGCATATCTCTGGGCTGCGCTGTGTGACCTGCTACTGCTGCACCTGACTCTCAGGCACACTGGCAGCTGACACTCCCAGCCTGGCAGCTCCGAAACAGAGCAGGCTTTGGCAGCTGGAGTTGAAAGCACGGAAGGAAGAGGGGGATGCTGGGAAACTCAGGAGCAACAACTGCCTTAGCAGTCCAGCTGCCAGAACCTGCCCTGTGCTCTCCTAGAGGGACAGCTGCACCAGCCAACTCTGCCACATGGGAACCAGACCGGAGCTGCCCGGAGACGCTGTGAACACAAATGGCTACACAAGAATTTTAATTATTGACTAATAACCTTCCAAAATTGTGAACAGGGCGGACAGATGACTCAGCAGGTCAAGGCACTGCCAAGCCTGATGACCTGAGTTCAACGCCTAGAACCACATACTGAAAGGAAATAACTCACTTCCAAAAGCTGTCCACTGGCCTCCACACATGCAATACAACACACACACACACACACACACACACACACAACAAGTAGAAAATAAAAATTGTGAGCCACACAGAACACCTCTACACACATCCATGCCTGATTTCCCTCTGACTGGCATCTTTAGAATCAATACAAGACACAAAGTCTCTAGTCTTGGGCTGGGGAGGCTGTTGGAGCTGAAGAAAAGGCTGCGGGAAAGGCTGCGGAAAGTGGGCGGTCCCCCTCTGCCTTCCACCCCCACCCCCAGCAGAACTGTGTTTGAATGAGCCCGGGTGGGTCCTGAGGGTTAACTGGCCCTCACTTTGGGTTTTGGTTGATTACTTAGGGAAATGTGCTGAGACTATTCCATTTTCTGATCTTGCACCACTTTAATGAGAATTTATTACCCGCAACTTTCTGGACCGGAAAGGAAGAAATTGAAAATACACATCTGTGTATAAGTAAACAGACGTGTGGAAGGAATGCATTTTTTTTAGATGAGATGCCTGGGTTTTGCTTATGAAAAATGAATAAGGGGGCCTTCAGCCTTGCACATGAAAAGCCCCAGCGGGGACAGTGTTTTGGCAATGTGGTGTTAAGGATGTGTCTGGGATGACCATGGGATGCTACCGAAAGCCTTAGGACCAGAGTCAAAAGCCCTGGGGCCAAGAGATGACTCAGCAGGTAAACAGTAGATGGGTGGGTCTGAACATCTAAGTTCCATCCTGAGGGCCCGCATTAAAAAATAAAGAATCAGGCCAGGTGTGGAAGTGTATAGCTCTAATCCAGCACTCCCGTGGTGGGATAGAGGCAGAGC
Source organism: Microtus ochrogaster (assembly GCF_000317375.1). Taxonomy (NCBI): domain Eukaryota; kingdom Metazoa; phylum Chordata; class Mammalia; order Rodentia; family Cricetidae; genus Microtus; species Microtus ochrogaster. Next base: position 92,850,565 of record NC_022012.1, on the reverse strand, counting down.
AGGAAAATCGCCAGAGCTCATAGGGTAGCTGGCTTATAGGAAACTAGTCAGCAGCAGAAACAGTACCAGTAACTCCCGCTCCAGGGTTCAGAGGCCCTGCAGGTCCCTGCACACACACACGCATACATGCAAACACACGCATGCATGCACATACATGCACATGCATGTATGCACACACACACACAACCTCAGCCCAAAGGTATGACTTAAGTCCAATTGCATGAAGGTGTGTCCAACCTTTCAACATCACCACATGAGTCTGTCATCTACAAAGTTCACGCTATGTGCAAGGAACACACTATCCAGTTGCAAGAAAAATTCCATTTTAAGTAAGTTTACCGTTGGGAGCTGGAGAGATGGCTCAGAGGTTAAGAGCATTGTCTGCTCTTCCAAAGGTCCTGAGTTCAATTCCCAGCAACCACATGGTGGCTCACAACCATCTGGAATGTGGTCTGGTGCCCTCTTCTGGCCTGCAGGCATACACACAGACAGAATATTGTATACATAATAAATAAATAAATGTTTAAAAAAAAGTAAGTTTACTGTTTCGTGTTGGGCCGAATCCATGGCTGTTCTAGTCACTTAACCCCCTCAGATAGTCCCTGTCTCACCCCTTGGAGTCATTGATCAATGAGAGTGAGCAGAGGGGAGGAAGACACTCATGGGGGGAGGCTTCCAGGGCGATGCAGGCTGCCCTGAGCTAGTCTCCACCTTCCCCTATGACCAAGGCCAGAGATTCACCCCAGAACTCAGCAAACACACAGGACAGTTCTGACCAACTCACAACACACATGCAGATGAACAAGAAATAAACACCTGTTATCCTAAGCCATGAAAATACGGACTGCTTGTTAAAACAGCATTGCCCAAGCCACCATGACGACCAACAGCCTGACTCCAACGCCAGATTTGACACCCTCTGCTGGCCTAGGCACAGCCACACCCATGCATAGAGAGCATGCACATGTGTGTAATTTAATAAATAAATCTTAAAAGGATGAAATCCATGCACACCTATTTTATAACCCAGCACTACCTATGACTTGTGTAGCCGTGAAGGCACCAAATTGCCCCCTACCTACCCCACCCTCTACCCCCTTTTCTATTCACACTATGTTGGCTTGTTGATCATTCTGTGACTTTCCCTCAAGACAAGAATCCTGTCTTTTCATCTACATTTCTCAAATAACAAGGGTAACAAGGACACACAATTAAACCAACAAACAAGACGTAATTCTCTTGGAAGCAAAACAAGAATCTGAGCAGGTTGTACAACTGGTTCAAACAGGTTTATCCCTCATTAGTCATCAAGTGAATGCAAATTAAAGACCACGATAGGATACAGTTCCAGCAGTCAGAAGGGAGAGTCAGAAACACTGGGGACAGTGTAGCCAGACGCCTTCTGATCAGATCTGAGGCGGCTCCACAGGAAGGGATTCAGGTCTGCTATTGCAGCCTGGTCAGCAACCAGTGGCTCTGGAGGTCACAAGCTATGCAGGGGAACTAACTGTGGTTGTTTTTACTAAACAAAGTATCAGATTATCTTCTAACAACTAAACAAAGTATCCGTTTATTTTCTAATAACTAAACAAAGTATCAGATTATCTTCTAACAACTAAACGATGTATTAGATTATCTTCTAAGTGTTTTCTATCCCCATCAGTGTTTCTCTCAACCTTGGCTGGAGAAGTTTCTGCTGGCAGTGGTTGTCAAGGCAGAGACGCCAACTGTGCTGAGGGGAGCCGCTCCTGAGAGCTACCTAAGCGGTGCTCTAGGCAACCCCTGGAAGAGAGAACGAAGTAACCGTCAGATGTGGGGGTGCACCCGTAAGGCCGAGGTAAACCTGTCTCAGGCCAGTCTGGTCTACACAGCAGTTTCTGGGCCAGCCAGACCACACAGTAAGGCCCAGTCTCAAAATAAAATAACATTAAAATTGAATAAGACAAAATAAAATGGAATGTAAGGGCTGGGGGACTGGGAAGGAGGGCTGGCCTCTGGGCTTGATGGAATGTAAGAAAGAGCTGGGGATTGGGAAGGAGGGCTGGCCTCTGGACTTGATGGAATGTAAGGGATGGGGGATTGGGAAGGAGGGCTGGCCTCTGGACTTGATGGAATGTAAGGGCTGGGGGACTGGGAAGGAGGGCTGGCCTCTGGACTTGATGGAATGTAAGGGCTGGGGGATTGGGAAGGAGGGCTGGCTTCTGGACTTGAACTCGCTCCAGCTGTGTTTACCTGCAGAGGAGCAAGCCAACAAAATTAGCCAACATTCCATTGGGCAGCACCGATTGTCTCAGTAGGTTGGGGTTGGGGGAGACAGAGAGAGAGACAGAAAGACAGAGGAGGTGGGAAGAGAGAAGATAGGAGGGGATACATTGGGTGCCCAGGGGAGTGGAGAAATGGAGAGGAAACGTGGAGTGTATAGATCAAGATACATTGTTTACAAGTATAAAATTATTAAAGAATAAGTAAAAGATATTCTATTTTTAAAAAAGATTAGGAACGAGGCTGGCGGAGCACCCCCAGAGGGAGTGTGAACGTGTCCAGTCACTGAGCTGCGTTGTAAAGGTATCCTCACCAAGCCATCTCGCCATCCCTCCTTAGACCTTCATCCAAGAGGAATGGAATCCTGTGCCCCGTATCCACGCCGGACCACCGTGCCCCATCCGGTGCCCCATCACCACACTGCACAGCTGAGCTAAGCACCTGTCCTTTTACAGTTCCTTCAGGGCAGGGCCTGTGTGCAGCCCAGCTGGAGCCTCTGCTTCGGAATGC
>NC_022012.1:92843002-92847423 GCF_000317375.1 Microtus ochrogaster | reverse complement strand
CTCTTCTCGGCTGAGGTGAGGGGCTCACTGAAGATTCCAAACTCACAAGATGTTGCTGGGATCCAGTTTCTCTCTAGCTGTCGACTGAAGGCCACCCATTCCACGCCATGTGGGCCTCTCTGGGGGGTGGCTTATTTCATCCACGTCTGTAAGAGTCTGTGATGTTTTCTAAAGACACAGGAGATACAATCAGGATAGCAAACTTGCTCTGTATACCCCATGCATGCAGTACCCACAAAGGCCAGAAGAGGGCGTTGAGTCCCCTGGAACTAGAGTTACACATGGTTCCTGAGCTGTGCGGGTGTCGGGAATCAAACCCTGGTCTTCTGTGATGGCAGTCACTCAGACATCTCTCCAGCCCCCATACAGAACTTAATTGTTTGGGGTTTGGGTTGGTTCTTTTGCTCTGCTTAGGGAATATTTAGTGCAGGCATCAGACAGAAGAATTCTGATTACAGTCTTCACTTCTGTTGAGACAGAACAAAAATGCAGGGGGGACATCAGGGGAGCAGAACATTCGGGGTGACGCTGTGCAGTGAGATTCACAGCGCTTTCTGAACACTATTCAAAGGTGATGGCCCAGGAGGAGGACTCAGTCCAAAAACGGCTTTGAAACCGTAAGGTGTGGGCCAGAGGGATGGCTCAGCAGAAGATGGGGCTTGCCTCTAAGTCCGACAGCCTGAGTTCAATCTCCTGGGCCCCACAAGCTGCCAGCTACCTCCACATGTACAGCAAAATATGTACAGGTGCACATACATGGATAAATAAACACATAAATGTAATCAGAAAGTAGGAGGCTTTCCTGATTGTTATCCTTATTAAACAGAGTGTGGGAAGCATCTCAAGTTAGTATCATCTTTTGTGCATGCCCCCCAGCAAACATATCATTCAGACCGCCCAACAAAGATACCCTGAGCTCCTCTTCCTGCCACAGAAAAAGAAAGCATTCGGTGGGGGCTGGAGAGAGGCAAACCTCTGAAGGCCCAGGCTCCTCAGCCCAGCTACAAGGTTGCAGATGCAAAGCAGAGACCAGAACAAAAGCTGTCAGCAGAGTCAAAGTGGAGCTGGAGAACAGCGGGCGGGCTGCAGAAATGGAGGCTGAGAATACAGACAACGCACACACATGCACTAGCTCGCCGCGCACACACACACATGCACTAGCTCGCGCACACACACACATGCACACACACATGGGGGGGCTATCTATTTCCCTATCTATACATACATATAGGTAAACTGTTTGTGTGTATGTGTATATGGTGTGTGTGTACACATGGGCCTGTAAAGGCCAGAGGTCAACTTGGGTGTCTTTATCACTCTCCCCCTTAATTTCTTTTTCTTTCTTTTTTTTTTTTTTTTTTTTTTTTTTTGGTTTTTCGAGACAGGGTTTCTCCGTAGCTTTTGGTGCCTGTCCCAGAACTAGCTCTTGTAGACCAGGCTGGCCTCGAACTCACAGAGATCCGCCTGCCTCTGCCTCCTGAGTGCTGGGATTAAAGGCGTGCACCACCACTGCCCAGCTTAATTTCTTTTTCTTAATGTACATTCGTGTTTTGCCTGCATGAGGGTGTCAGGTACCCTGGACCTGGAGTTATGGACAGCTGTGAGCTGCCATGAGGATGCTGGGAATTGAACCCGGGTCCTCTGGAAGAACAGCAATGCTCTTAACTGCTGAGCCATCTCTCCAGCCCCTCCACCTTACTTTTTAAAAACACGTTTTTATTATTTTTAATTGTGTGTGTGAGTGCGCGCGCGCTCGCGCATGTGTGCGTGTGTGTGGAGGGGATGTGTGCGTGTGTGCGCGTGTGAGTACAGGTGCCCATGGAGGTCGGAGGTATTGGATCCTCTCAGGTTGGAGGTAGAGGCAGTTATAAGCTATCCAATGGGGGCTGGAGAGATGGCTCAGTGGTTAAGAACATGGGCTGATCTTCCAGAGGTCCTGAGTTCAATTTCCAGTAAACTACATTGGTGGTGCACAGCCATCTGTCATGAGATCTCGTGCCCTCTTCTGGCCTGAAGGCATACATGCAGGCACAACACTGTTATACATAATCTTATTTATTTCTCAAAGAAGCCACCCAATGTGGGTGCTAGATCCCAGCTTGGGTCTTCTCCAGAGCAGCACTGCTCTAAAGCACTGAGCCATCTCTCCAGTCCCCTCTCCACCCCAGCTTCATTTTGGATAGTCTTTTCTATTGACCCTGGAGGTTAGACATTCAGCTGCCCAGTAAGTTTTCAGAGGTCAGGCCTGCCTGTCTCTGCCCTTCCTCTGCCCAACACTGGGGTTATGGCCTGGGGGTAAAGGCCACTGCAACTGGCTTTTTACATGGGTGATGAGAATCTGAACTCAGGTCCTCACGCTTGGTGTTTTACCAACTGAGCCATTTCCCCAGGCTCATATATGAATCCAGGTTCCTCATATGCTGCTAAACACAGTGTCTGCCTCCCTGAGTCTGACTTGTTACATTTAACATGATGTGTACCGGCGTGAATAAATGCAAGCAAAATATTAAAGAATGTATACAATTTTAATGATTAAATAAAACTTACAGAACAGAAGTTCCTGCGCAGCACAGGAGGTAGGAAAGCAAGAGAGCGCGCAGCTCCATATATCCATAAAACAACCGCCCCAGGCAAACCCGCCCTAAATGGGCTGGCTTAACCCTACAATGATGAACTCCGGTTCCATCCATCTTCCTGCAAATGATGCAATTTCATTCACCTTTATGACTGAATAACACTCCATGGTGCAGCCTGAGAGATGGCTCTGTGGGCAACGTGCATTTGCCATGCAAGCCTGAGGACCTCCTCTGTCCTCAGAACCCACTCAAGGCCAGCCTAGTCTGCACAGCAAGTGTCAGGCCAGCCAAAGCTACACAGTGAGACCTAGTGGCATCCGAAAACCCAATACTCTATTGTGAGATGGAGACAGAGCAAGGAGAGTCAGCTAGAAGCTGGAGGGTCAGCCACATTAGAGTGCAGTGCACAGCAGGGAAAACAAGAGCCATCCCATCCACACATGGTGGGAAATTAGACCTAACTCCAAGCTGTCCTCTGAACACCACAGGCGCACTGTACACCAATGTCCACACTAGCATGAACGTGTGTGCACGCACACACTACATAAGTAGATAAATAAGTAAACATTTAAAATCATTACACTGTATCTATTTTCCAGATACTGTAACCATCCATCACGATGATGGGCATCTAGACTGTATCTATTTATCAGATACTGTTACCAACATGAAGATGATGGGCATCTAGACTGAGTCCACATCCAGGGCACTGTGAACAACACAGCTGTAAAGACAGCTGTGCAGGTGGGCACCTTCTCCAGGAGTGGGACAGCTCAGGCTCCTTAAACACTTCCCATCAAAGACCAGCTGCATAGGTTTATAAAACAGCATACAAATAAAACACTGACTGATGATAAGCATAAAGAAACTTATCAGCCGGGCAGTGGTGGCACACGCCTTTAATCCCAGCACTCGGGAGGCAGAGGCAGGCGGATCTCTGTGAGTTCGAGACCAGCCTGGTCTACAGAGCTAGTTCCAGGACAGGCTCCGAAGCCACAGAGAAACCCTGTCTCGAAAAACCAAAACAAAAACAAAAAACAAAAAAACAAAAAACAAAAAAAAAGAAAGAAACTTATCTTAAACAATTCTGTGGAATTATTAAAGAGAAATGAATTTGCATATTAACAAGGCAGATGGACTTGTTTCTCTCTTTTTATTTTGTTTCCTAGGCCAGGTAGAAGATTTTTTTCTTCGATACAGGGTTTCTCTGTGTAACAACCTCGAGTGTCCTGAAACTTACTTTGGAGACCAGGCTGGCCTCAAACTCACAGAGATCCCAAGTGCTGAAAATCAAAACATGTGCCACCACTGTCCGACTGCCATGTATCATGTGCAAGATTTTTTATTTCATAAATCTCATCTGACAACCCTAGAAATTGTTTACTGAGCTGATGGGGTCCTTTTTGGAGAGAACATGTCTCTATCTGTACAGAATTGTTTCCAGACAAAAGAACGAAGGTTATCTGGAGTTGAGCAATACTGTGTGTCTTAAAGATAGCTGGGCAAATCTTTAATCGTAATAAATTCACTTAGGGAGAATGGACTCTTCTTAAGGTATGCGGCTCAGAGACCTCGGTCCCCAGATCAAAATGCCGGAAGGGATGCTAGCCACTGTTTCCATCCGCAGTCCAGACGCTGCCCTCCTCTATTCCAATGCACTTATCAATCCCCAGCTGAGTGCTGTGCCGTTCAGTCCTTCATGGTTCCCGCACCTCTGCGTCTCAGCTGCCCTCCTCCCTCCCAACTCCCAGCACCCTGAATCCCGGTGGCCAGTGGCCATGATTCACATCTGGACTCAGTCTTTTACCTCCCCCACACTAAGCTTCAGATTTCAGAACAGTCCAC
>NC_022012.1:92830290-92842512 GCF_000317375.1 Microtus ochrogaster | reverse complement strand
TGGTCCTCCTGGGTGTCAGACTTCGGAACAATCTAAAGGGATCCTTCTGGGTGTCAGACTTCGGAACAGTCCACAGGGATCCTTCTGGGTGTCAGACTTCGGAACAGTCCACAATGGTCCTCCTGGGTGTCAGACTTTGGAACAATCTACAGGGATCCTCCTGGGTGTCAGACTTCGGAACAGTCCACAGTGGTCCTCCTGGGTGTGATAACGTAGGCTCTGGAGGTGCTGGTAGGTTTGTGTGCTGTTTTGATCTGGAGCTGGTAGATTTCTGTTTTTGTCTCGATTTTGGTTTGTTGGTACTATGTAGCTTAGAACAGCCTGGAACTCATTCTGCAGCACAGGTTTAGCTCAAAGTTATGATCCCCCTGCCTCAACCTCCAGAATGATGATATTATAAACGTGTTTTAGGTTTTGGGGAACCAGCAGCACAGGGATCAAAGGGAAACCATGGAGTCGGCATTTGTGACCTTTTTATCTCAAGGGGTTCGGGGAAAAACCACACACTCTCTTGTTTTCCTTCTTTGCTCTTCTGTGTTCTCCATTCTGGGTTCCACATTGTCTTTTCTTATCTCTATCCAGAAATGTCCCTTCTGTCTCTAGATGTCTGCCTTCTAACTCTATCTTTATTCTTCATTATTCTCTCATTCTTGATGGTTTTTTTTCTAATCCTATCTCTATTTTTCCTCTACAGCTTATATACCCCAGCAAAATCTTTCAGGTAATATAGAAATTATAGTGTAATTACATTCTTTTCCAAGTGAGTAATTACAATGACTACAAGTAAAGAAACCAGCTTATTTTCCATCTCCCTTACATGGTTAAACAGTACATGTATTACAGGTGAAAAATAAATCATCCCAAGAACCCATGTACATTCATACCCACGCAACTTGTTACAGATTAACAAAGTCTAAGTGAGCAAGGTGTTCTTTTACTGGCAGACTGTGTTTTGCAGTTGCAAAAGAACCAATCATTTTATTATTTATCTCAAAAGGTAATCTGATAATAAATCTTAAAGGAATCACAAACCTAAATTTTTATACATGAAAACAATCAGTCAGCTCTACTTTAAATCTCTAGGGTGCATACCCATCATCAAGAGTTTTTTTACCAGGAGTCTGAGGATAAAAATGGGTATGAGGAATTGATCATCAGCTTTGGTCATCAACCAATCCTAGCAAAAAAGTACATCAGCTAATGATAACGGGGCTGCTTTCTTCTTGTTCCCTGATCTTAAAGAGTTCCACACTCAACTATGTGCCTTCCTAAAACTTTAGATTGTCTCCTCGGGTTTTTCACTTCAAAGCTGTTTGATAAAAACATCTTAGTCTAATTTTGTTATTTTCAAAACTTTCAGTTGTGATGCACTCTGAATCCTGTGAACACCGTTCCCAGCACTAAAGTTAAAGGAATTGAAGCTAGCAGGGTTCCTGGGAGTGAACCGGTTTTCTGGTTATCTTTAACCCTTTGTAGTGATATTTTGTTTGTGTTTAAACAAATAGAGCTTTCCTGAAGATCAGAGTGCAGAGCTAAGCCATGAGAGGCCAAGCAGTGGTGGCACACACGTTTAATCCCAGGACTCAGGAGACAGAGGCTGCTGGATCTCTGTGAGTTCAAGGCCACCCTGGGCTACGCAAGATTGACAGTCTAAAAGAGAAACAGAGCTCACACAGAGGTGATCCCAGCACTTGCAATCACACGCCTTTAATCCCAGCACTAGGGAGATGGAAGCAGGAGGGATATGGCTGGGCGGACCGAGGAATATAAGCTGAGAAGAGACAGGAGCTCAGTGCAGTCTGAGACAGCAGTCTGAAGCGGTCAGTCTGAGACAGCAGTCTGGAGATGTAGTCTGAAGAGTCATAGAGACAGGATCACCCCTTCAGTCTGAGGATTTGGTAGAGGTAAAAAGAACTCTCTAGTGTTGGCTGTTCTGCTTCTCTGATCTCGCAGCTTTCACCTCTTAATAACTGACTCTGGGTTTTTAATATTAAGAACAACTAGAATTCACGCTCCAACCATCAACCTAAGCCACAGTCTACACTGCTCCTCGACAGAAACTCCTGTGTTCTAGCTGTGCGACTCTCCTTGTCTTATTTTCAATCCTCGGCAGCCTCTGCTTTATCAGAGGCAGGGGCAATGTTTTATCCTATATATTAATTTTCCCACTGCACTAACCTCTATCATTCATAACCCCTTACTATATTTACTTAAAGTCCTCGATCACAAAGTCCTATTTAAACTAACACTGTTATTGTATAAAATCATTGCTTCAGTTAAACAGGACAGTTTAGGAGGAAATCATCTTCACAATGATCCACAGGTAAAGATGCCCAGTAGAAAGGGATATTTCCAAGATACGGTTATACTGCATTAAGGGCAGTGGGGATCTCCCCACACCCGTTCACACCATTGCAGAGATACCAGAGAAAGACGGTGGTAGCAAACTTGTGAAGGCAGAGCAGAAGCAAGAGACATTCTGGGGCCTGGGGTCTCGGCAGGGGGTGGGGGACCTTGCCTATCTGAAATGTGCCCATCAGAGTTTTGTTCCCTGCAGCCAACTGCCATCTGCTGCTCCTCTGACATGGCCACCAACATTAATGTAGGATCTCTTTAGACTCCTTATCCTAGAGTTACCTACTTATTTATTTAGGACAGGGTTTCGCTATGTAGCTAGCCCTGGCTGTCCTGGAACTTACTCTGTGGACCAGGCTGGCCTTGAACTCACAGACATCTACCAACTCACGCCTCCCAAGTGCTGAGATTAAAAGTGTGCACAACACCATGTCTGACCTACAGACATATTAATAAATAAAATTATATGCTTTCTGAGAATCGATTCAAAATAACATCCAGGATTGCTACACAGCAGTAAGAACATACATGACTCCATGGGCAGTTATTATCTACACAGTGACTTAAAGAAACGGGACTGGGGATGTGGCTCCGTCAGGTCAGAGCTCACTTAGGAGTCATGAAGCCCTGGGTTCAACCCTTAGCACCACAGAAACACAAATCCAGCACCTGAGGTGGAGGCAGGAGGGTCAGGAATTCAAGGTCACCTTCTGCTACTTGGCGAGTTTGAGGGTAGCCTGAACTATGTGAGACCTCTTGTCAAAAGAAAATAAAACCAAAAAGCTGATTGGTATTTGTAAGTAGCTAGACAGAGACCTGTCTTGCCGGCACCCGAGAGACTGAGACAGGAATGTTGCCCCAAGTTTGAGATCAACTCAGGCTTCATGGAAAGATACCTCCTCAAAGAAACAAGCAAAGAAACAAAGAAGTTACAGGGCTAACTGGGTGGTGGTAAGTGCCTGTAATCTCAGTTTCCGGTGGTGGAGGCAGGAGGATCAGGAGTTCAAGGACACATATCAAGTTCAAGGACAGCCTGAACCAGCGGGGCTGTGGTGGCGGACGCCTTTAATCCCAGCACTTGGGAGGCAGAGGCAGGCGGATCTTTGTGAGTTCGAGACCAGCCTGGTCTACAAGAGCTAGTTCCAGGACAGGCTCCAAAACCACAGAGAAACCCTGTCTCAAAAAACCAAAAAAAAAAAAGGACAGCCTGAACCACTGGAGACCCTGTCCCGAGGAAGACAGGAAGGCTGAGAGCAAACAAATCAGCCTTTTGAAATACAAGTCAGCAGACTGCCCACCTCACAGGGCAGGCCGCCAGAGCCCTCTAATGGCCCTCCCTGGGTCTTGTTGCAAGGGGCTGTGTGTGAACTGCCCGCGCTGGTGGAAATGATGCCCCTCTCATCTTCGGGCAACTTCTGTTAAAGCTCTTCAAATGCTACCTATGCAGGGACTGGCGGGGTGGCTCATAGGTTAGGAACAATCGCTCTTTCCAGATGGCTGCTCATGACACCTGTCACTCCAGCTCCAGGGGATCAGCACCCTCTCTGGTCTCCAGTGGGCATGCATGCACTCGAGTGTGCACATACACACACGCACACACACTGATAAATTTTTAAAATTTAACATGAGTTTTAAATGAGCGACTCCCAGAGAAAGGGAGGGTTTCCTGATCTTGGGAAGAGAGGAAGGCTGGAGAATGACCCCAGCCAAGGTCACTGGAGTCTCAGCAGGACCTGGTGCTTGAGAACTTGCCAGGCTCCAGACTTTCTTGGACATTGTCTGTAGCTCAGCTTATAAACACCAGGCAGTGTTCGCCTGGCGCTTTGTCAATCAGTCCACTGGATAAACAGTGTGAGGTTGGCTGGCTCTCTGCCACGATTTGCTTGTCAAGAATAACTTAGTAGAACTATAAAACTGATTCAGCTTCAATCTCCTGCTTCAACTTGTGTACGGATAGACATGAATCATCTTTATCCACACGCCAGGGTAGGGTTCCAGGGGGAGAACAGGCTAACCAGACCGTCTCCCATAAAATCACTTACTGGCACCAGCAAGCTGGCTTGGCGTAGAAAAGGACTGGCCACGCAAGCTGGATGAGTGGAATCCAATCCCCAGCACCCACGTGAAAATTCAGAAGAGCTCGTGTGTCTGTAATGCCAGCATTCCTACCACGAGAAGTGAGGCGAGAGAACCTAACCTTGCATCTCATGCAAACAGCCCAGGGGCAGAAACACCAAGACAGACCCTACCTCAAAGAAGGAGTGAGAAGGGAAATGGCTCCCTAGTGCTATCCTTTTGACCTTCAGATATGCACCATGTCTTGTATGTGCCATAGTCACAGACACACACACACACACACACACACACACACACATGCATTCGCACACGCGCAAGGAGACACCTGTGGAAGCTGGAGTCCTCTCTTTCCTCCATATGGGTCCAGGGGTGAACCTTAGTTCCTCAGACTTGACAGCAAGCTCCTTTACCCACTGAGTCACCTCCCTGGCCCTGCGGTCACTACCTTACTTGTGCTACATGTCTGAAAAGTCCCATTCTGGGGACATTGTCCATCCAGTTCCTCAGGGAAGCCCGTACCCTAGGGGACTTTGGCAAAAACAGTCAGTGGCAAAGCTCAACCCCTCTGCCCTGGGCACACCACCAGCAGAGGCAAGGAAGAGGTCAGCCGAAGATTTACAGAAAGACAAATAACGAACAACAGAAAGGCTGACTGTTTCTGACGGCCATAAAGCTGGGTGCAGACTGCACATGCCCGGAAAAGGTCAGCCGCCCTCCAAGAAGGACCTGGGAGAGCTGCAGGCTCCAAAGGAGGGTGACAGAAGCAAAAGACAGACTTGGAAACTACAAGTCATCAGGCCCATGTCCCTTACCGAGACGGCTTTCTAGGAACCCACAGGCACATCTCCCCAAATAGGTCCCTGGAGCAGCAGGCACCCTAAACCGGATTTAACCAAATTGAGTCAGAAAACTACTTTTTTTTTTCTTTTTGCAAGCACACCAGACTCCTAAAGTTTACATATGAACATAAAGGTTTCTGCACCGCATAAAGAAGGAGTGGGCGGGCCCACCAATGTCCAGGAAGGTCACTGCCATGAAAGATGACAAACTTGGAGCCATTCTGTTTCCAGCCCCCTTCCTTGGGCCCCGTCCACGGGGGTGGGGGGCTCTGTGTGGTCGCCCATACTCCTCCAGTTCTCCCCCAAACTCCTGCTCCCTGGAGGCTACATTTGGTGGAGGCTAGTACTTTCAAAACAAAACCAGGGGAGGGGGGAGCTCCGTTGGTAAAGCACGTGCCTTACATGAGGACCAACGCGAGTTTTATCCCCAGAGCCCACCAAAAATAAAAAAGCGAGGACCCCAGAGCCCACCAAAAATAAAAAAGCGAGGACCCCAGAGCCCACCAAAAATAAAAAAGCGAGGCAAGCCCCGGTGTGGTGGCCTATGAGTCAGACATGGTGGCCTGTGCTTTAATCCCAGAGCTGAGGAGGCAGAGACAGGAACCTGGGCTTGAGAGCCATCCAGTCAAGCAGAATGGGTGAGTACCAGGCCAGGGAGACCTTGAGTCAAAGGTGGGCAAGGGCAGCTGAGGCTGGTAGTCCTCTGGTGTCCACACACATGTGCAACATGTCCACACACACCCACACCGGTGCCCATATACATACAAACACACACAAACACACATAATCTTTATAAAATGGTTTTTCTCCAAGAAAAGTTCACACAACAGATACAATAAAAATTAAGACATTTCTGCATATTTATTTATGAAAGCAAAAGTGGAAGAGAAACGGCTAGACATAAGGAGCAAACCAAAGGAAAACTGAACGTGTAAAGGCAGGACTGCACACACTGGCGTCACAGGTGTTAGTGCACTGCTGTCTGCACTGCAGGGGCCCCTCTGACTGCCAGGGGCACCAGCACCCCCACAGTCCGTGGTCCCGACTCCCCTCCTAATCACGGCAGCACTAAGAGTCCATATTAAGAGGCTGGAGAGATGGCTCAGCAATAAAGGCACTTGCTCTTCTTACTGGGTCCCCAAGTTCAGGGGTCAGCACCCACATCAGGCTGTTTACAACTACCTGTAACGGGACTTAAACCCCACTTCTGACCTCTAAGAGCACCTACACACATGTGGTTCCTGTACGCACACACACAGGCATGCACACACATTAAAAACAAAACTGAGAAAACTTGAAAAAAGAACCTGCATTGAATTCTAAGATGCATTATTAGAAGCTCACTCTAATTCTCTATTCCCGGGTGCTACATTTCTCCCAGCCCGCCTCTTCCTGTATAATTATTTTCTGTGTGTGTGCGCATGGCTGTAGGGGTGCCGCGCATGGCTGTAGGGGTGCCGCGCATGGCTGTGGGGGTGCTGCACATGGCTGTAGGGGTGCCCTTGTGCCAGGGCACCCCTGTGGAGGTTAGAGGACAATTTGGGAGTCGGTTCTCCTTCTACTGTGTGGATCCCAAGGAACGGAACTCAGGTTGTTTGGCGTGCTTGCAAGAGCCATCTCACTGGCCCCCAGGTGGCTTCTAATTACAGCGGCCAGTGCCGGGGCTTCCCAACCTGACCGGCCAGCTCTCCAAGCCCAACAGACTTATGGTGTGGACACAGTCCTTGTTGTGAGTCTGCAGGGGCCAGTGTTCTGTTCTCTGCCCAGGCACAGTCTTTAAGTGAATTCACTGACTTTACGTGGCACCGGCTGCTGGTGGAAGAGCCAACTGAAGTGCTAAGACAAAGCCGCAGAGGGCCAAGAAGGAACTACCACACTGGGAAGCCTTCACTGCGGAAGGCAGGCCCTGGAATACAGGCACCATCTGTGCAGACTGGGAGGGTACTCCAAATGCAGGCAGCATCGTGAGCTAAGTAAGGGCTGGAAGCAGGAACCACTACTGTGGCGAGCAAAGGGCAGCGGAGGCAACAGCTGCAGGAGCACAGGAACCAGAGCTAAGGCTAGAGAGAGGTCCTGGGGAATCACCGAGTCGCCTTGGTCTCCACAAAACTCCTGCGCCTCTTGAAAGCCTTCCCACACACCTTCGCATTTATAGGGTTTCTCCCCCATCTGCCCTCTCTCTGGTGCTGGAGGGATGCCACTTGAGAGAGAAGGCCTCGCCACACTGTGGACACTGATAAGGTTTCTCCCCCGTGTGGATCCGCTGTGACCTGCAGATAAAGGCAACGTGGTACGTCTGACACCAGAAGAGCCTCTCCCCCATGCAGCCTGTGATGCTGGAAGAAGGACGAGCTCCTCCTGAAGGCTCTGCGCACTCCCGGCAGACACAGGGCTTCTCTCCCCTGTGGACCATCTGGGGCTGGGTTAAGACACTTCCCACACCGCTTGCACTCATGGGCCCCTCTCCAAGGTGACTCTTCTCGTGGACGATACACTCGCAGCTGAACTTGAACATTTGAAGGGCTTTGCCCCCTTGTGACGCCTCTGGTGACGAAGCAGCGTGGAGTTGAATCTGAAGATTTTCCCAGTCTTTACATTCACAGAACTTCACGCCTCCTCGAACGATCAGGTTTGGACTGAAGCCCGAACATCTGCCCACCGTCACAGTGCTGGTTCTGTGCACCTCTCCCCTGGGCACGCTGCAGGCTGCTCTCTCTCCAGAGGCTTCCTGCTGCAAAGACGGCTCTTCGCCCTTGGTCCAGGATTTGGCATCTAACCAATTCAAGCATAAAAACAGCAGTCCTTAGCTAGTGCCCAGGAAGAGAGCAGGGCGCAGTTCAAGGGCTGCCAGAATGGCAGTCCTGCTTACGACGGTGGTGACAAGCCTTTAATCTCAGCGCTCAGGCAGAGGCAAGCGGATCTCTGTGAGTTCAAGGCCAGCCTATACAGAGTGCGACCCAGGACCAGCCCCACAGCTACTGAGAAACCCTGTCTCAAACAAAACAAAACAAAACAAAACAAAACAAAAAGGAATGGCAGTTCTTAGCTGGTGTCCAAAAGGAAAACAGGGTGTAGTAGTAAATAATCTCCCCCGCAGGGTGGTTTCGAGAGACACCTTTGAAACGGCTACAAAATCTGACAAAAGAGAACCAGAGGGGCTGAGAGATGGCTCAGTGGTTAAACGCACCAGCGGTTCCTCCCAAAGGACCTAAGTTCAGTTCCCAGGACCCACGTCAGATAGCTCATAACTGCCTATAACTACAGCTCTGGGGATCTGGACTTTGCCATCACCCCAACATATGGATGTACTTAAAACACACACACTAAAATGCAAATAAATTTTTAAAAATTAAAAGGGGGGATGAGAGGCAAGGTGGGTAACCCTACACAATGGAGAAAACACTAGAAGCAACCAGGATGGGATGACCAGGACAGGATGGCCCAGGATGTACCCCCACAGAAGGAGAGTGAGCTATGGCAGGGAAAATGGGAAGGAAAGCAGGCAACAAGAGTAGGGGAGGGTGGCAGGGATAAGAGGGGTAGCACAGAAACCACCTGCACAGACAGAGAGCTGGACGGAGACCAAGGCCCAGAAAAGCAGGACAAAATAAGGGCCTGGGAAAAGCAGAGGAAGAGGCGGGTCATCGTTCCAGGAGGCCCCAGGCGCAGAACTACAACTCCCAGCACCAAAGGAACACTCTCCCTACTAAGAAGGAAAATGTCCCAAATTCTATGCGATGCCAAATAATCTTGTTTTCAATATCCTACATACTGCCTTAGGAGAAAAGCAATTTCTTTTGGCAAGGCAGCCCATCAGAAATTGGCCAGACAGCTGTGAGCCTCTGTGGAGTTCCTGACAAAGAAGCCGAGGAGCTCAAAATTTCAGCATAAACTCCAGTCTTCCAGCAGGGAAATCTAGGCTGGGAGCGATCTAGGAGGGATGGCAAGTGAGCGGGCTTTGTGGCTGGATACGGTGAGAGGACATCCCCAGCCTGTCCTCTGCTGTCCCTTCTGTGGGAGGACATCCCCAGCCTGTCCTCTGCTGTCCCTTCTGTGGGAGGACATCCCCAGCCTGTCCTCTGCTGTCCCTTCTGTGGGAGGACATTCCCAGCCCTCCCTCTATGTCCCATCTCTGACAAAGACAAAATAGTTCTAAAGAGGATAGCAAGGGAAAGTTTTAAGACAAAGCCACTCTCTCCACTGACAGCTTAAATGTGAAACCCTTACCTGTGACAAAAGTAAGTTTGGCTCACCAAGTGGCACCTCCTTAATACTGCTGGAATCCATGTCTTTGCCATGCTTGACAAAGGCACAAGGACCTGCAAGTGGGGGGTGAAAATGAAACTGACTTGGGGCTCCCAGGCTGCCTGTGGACTCTGCACCAGGGAAGGAATACAGGAATGGCACACAGCAGGGGCTACTCCTCCATGCTCAGGGCAGACCTGGAGCCGCCAGGCACTTCCCTTCCAGGAGCAAGAGACACTTTTCTATAGAGCATCTAGGACTTACTAGGACTGCAGAGGCTCAGATACTCTGAGGCCCAGGGCGCTTCTCCTCTCTCCCGCTGGGAGACGAGAATGGGTTTGAGGTGGACATTCAACTACAGAAGAGAAGGAGGAAGGACAAGTGAGGTCAGACCGCCAAGGGGTTCCTGAGACTGTCAGCCCACGTTCCTTCAGGCTTGGTCCAGATGACAGAGCAGCACAGAGCGGTCTAACCTGGGCTCTATAATACAGTGTGACTTGTCTCAGGAAGGAACAAGGACCTGGGCCTGGGCCTCAAGAGAGAAAGCTCGCTCAGGAAGGATGCTGGTTCTGCTTGCCCGGGAGAGCCCTTCCACAATGGGGGACAGCAATTCTCTACCCCAGATGAAAGGCTAGAGAGGGAACTCCTTGGGGTGCCAAAAAGGCTGCCAGCTCTCAGGTAACTGAGCCACACCCTCTCCTGGAGTAAGAGGATGTCCAGGTAGAAAACCAAGGTTACCAGGGATGCCCATTGCCCTAACTTCCTCACCAGGCTGGGATCTAAGTCCTTACTAAGGTGCTCCTGAGAGTTCCTAGAATCCCCGAGGAGGCGCCTGGGTTCTGACAAGGTCGTACCCAGAGAAGCCACATGGGCATAGTTCTCCAGCATCACATCCCTGTAAAAGGTCCTCGCACCGGCTGCCCCACTGACTCTGTGTTAAGTACACATCCTCAAAGGTCACTGGCTCCTGAAACAGCGAACTCCTGGTCAAGCTCGAGTGAGCGCAAGAGGGTCCCTGAGGTCGCATGGAAGAGCCGCCAGCACCACAGCCAGGGGCCAATGCACCAATGTTCCCACTTTCTTTCTTTCTCTTTCTTAAGATTTATTTATGTATTTTGAATAGTGTTCTGTGCCTGCATATAGTCCTGCAGGCCAGAAGAGGGCACCAGATCTCATTACAGATGGCTGTGAGCTACCATGCAGTTGCTGGGAACTGAACTTAAGACCTCTGGAGGAGCATCCAGTGCTCAGAACCTTTGGAAGAGCAGACCAGGGCTCTTAACCGCTGAGCCATCTCTCCAGCCTGAGGTTCATCCCCTAGGTCCTATAAATTTCCAGCCAGGAGGTCTGTGGCCAGGTGTGTAGTACCAGGCATGTGTTCCCTCCTGTGCGGCAACCCTTAAAGCCAATCAGAAAGCAGCTGGCTACCCCCGTCCCCAAAGGCACCATGCTCCTGTTGCCTCCATGGGCCATCTTGCCATGCTGGTCATTGCTGTAGCTCAGTGTACACAGCCAGGTGAGACTGTTGATGACGACACCCCACCTGGTGATTGCTGTAGTCAGTGTCCGCAGCCGGGTAAGGCTGTTGAAGACAACACCCCAAATGGTCATTGCTGTAACTTAGTGTCCACAGCCGGATCAGACTGTTGATGACGACAACCCAACTGGTCATTGCTGTATCTCAGTGTCCACAGCCGGGTGAGACTGTTGATGACAACACCCCCACACCAAGCATCCTGCATATCCCTTCTGGCCCCATGGAAACCAGCAGGAAGGAAGCGACCTACCTGGTCAGCAGCACCTTGATCTGTTTGTGTCCTGTGACCAAAGGTGCTGCCTGTTCTTCTGTGGGATTTATTACAGTTGGCTATTGCTTACCCTGACTCCACCCATCTACAGTGTAGGCAGTCAGCCTCATTTGCTCCTCCCCTAGTTCCTCAGACTCCCCAGCACTGACCATGATAGAGGACCTCAAGAAAGTTAGTGTTTTGCAAACTGCACGTTCCTGTCTTGCAAGAAAACTGGCTCTCTTTTAAAAAAAAAAGTATGTGTGTTCTGCTTCCTTGGAACAGCTCTGGGACTGGGTCTGACCCCAGTGGGGTCACACAACTAAATTTGAGTCCCATACACAGCAGCAACAGCAAACGTTTCCTAAATTTAGTGACCAAAAAAATTAACACTAAATCACACACGTAACAGGTCCAAGCTTTTCCCACCCATGTTGCAATGCATGAAACTCGTGGCAGCCTCAGCTGTGAGAACGATGCACTCTGCATGACAAAGATCCAAAAAGTAGCCTCAACATTCCAAGTGTGGAGAGCACCCACCCGTCACAGCAAACCTCGCTCCCAGCCAGTTACATCCTCCTGGGTCCCTCCCCTCCCCCAGAGAGCTCAGAGGGTAAGGGTACTTGCTGCCAAGCCTGACTACCTGGAGTCAATACCATGAACCCACATGGTAGAAGAGTCGACCCGTGGAGGTTGGCATCTGACCTCCACACACCTTCTGTGACACACACACACACTTATACACACACACACACACGTAATTGTGGGGGAAAACGTTAAAAGAAAATGCATACACACGAAACATTGATCTCTTGAGGACACATCCACAGTGGATGAAGATTTTGCTTTTTTATGGATGAACCTGCCGCACCCCCACCGACCAGAAGAGGGCATCAGCTCTCCTGGAAGCAGCTGCAGTT
>NC_022012.1:92826616-92829210 GCF_000317375.1 Microtus ochrogaster | reverse complement strand
GGAGGGGGAGGAAAATGGGAGGCGGTGACAGGGAGAAGACAGAAATCTTTTTTATATATATATAATAAAAACAAAAGAAATGCCCAGCAGGGACGTCGGGAACCAAACTTTGTTCCTCTGGAAGAGCGGCAAGTATGTTTAAACATCTCCATCATACCAAGGTGTAACCCAGGCTGGCTCCCAACTCCTGCTCTTCCTGCTTCCGCCTCTTCAGCACATCCTACTGGCGACGGACGCCACAACAGCTCAGTGAAGAACTTCCAACTCCAGCCGGTGACTCGGTCTGAGCTTCCACTCAGGGATGTACAGGCATGGGTATCCTTTCTTCCACTAGTATCTGCAACGCGAGCCTTACATTTCCTCCACTACATAGTCACATGGGCCACAGCCTGGCATTCCGGATAACTGACAGCTAGTCTGAGAAAGGAAGCTAACTCACCTGAGGCCAAGCGGTTTGGTGTCCCTGGCCTCAAGCACTACCTTCTGGCTTTGGCAAAGCGGGACCTTAGAAGCAAAGAGAGCAGCGTGAGTGCTAGGAACCCTTCCGTTTCACTGAAGCCTGTGATGCTCGGGCTCCACACTTGCCACCGTGACGACCCCACCCAAGAGTCTTCCTGTCTCCCTGCCTCCCACGCAGGGGCTATTGGGTCTCCATTCTGCAGGGTTTGCAGTGCGGTCTGACAGCGCGGGGCGACCCGGGAAGGAAGGAGCGCTGCAATGACGCCCCGCGCCCCGGGACTGCCGCTGGCGGGAGCGCCCCCGTGGCGGGGGAATTCACAGAGGAAGGTCCTCTCGTGGCAGGCTGGGAGCGCAGGAGATCGGGCTGTGAGTGGGCACCGACAGCTGTAAACCAACTCGCAGGAACCCTCTACCCCAGAACCCGCCACACGGCCGACCCGAAACGCGAGCGCACGCAGGCCGCCCGGAAGCTTCGTCTCGGTGGTACCGGGGTCAGAACCCCACCCCAAGTTCTGGTGTACACCGGGTTGTTGGGCCTCGGAGCGCATGCGCGCCCGAGAGTAGGCGGGGCAAACGGGCTCCGACGAGTGTGCACGCTGAAGGTCTCTGGCAGGCGTCGCGATATCTGGGCGCGTGAGCACTAGGACAAGTGGCACCCAGCGTCGGAAGCCTGGCACATAAATTACACAAATTCGAAAAAACCAAATAAATAAATAAATAAATTACACAAATTCGCTTGAACTATTTCTCTAGCACCAATATTAAATAGCAACATTAATTGAAGAAAGAAAAAAAAGGCCACACCTCTACAAATGATGATTGGACCATCGGTGCAGTTTCTTCTGCTGATGCGGTTGGAAAGGGCACCTAAATCCAGAAGGCTCAATTCAGCTCCAGCCAATCTGAGGCCCTCGTGGACTGCCTGGCCCGCACTCACCCTCACACACACATTCCCACACAAACACGTAACTTTTTTAAAAAGTATTTTAATGATGAGGTTGGAGAATGGCTCAGCAGTTAATAGCACTTACTGCTCTTGCAAAGGCCTGGTGTTCAATTCCAGCATAAACAATGGTGCCTAACAATCACCCATATATCCTGTTCCAGGGAACCCAAATGCCTTTTTATGGCTTCCACAGGCACCAGGCACGCATGAGGTGTATGCACACACACAGGGAAAACATTTATATGCATAAAAATAAAACTTTTCTTTAAAATGATGAAGCAGTAAGAATTAAAAGGCAGAAAACTAGAGTTTATTTCTCACTGGGCATGGTGGCACACACCTTAACGCCAGCACTTCAAAGTCTTCCCGAGCAAACTTATGTTCACGGAGAAGCAGGTGTGGTGGTCAAGAGCCTATGCTGAAGGACAAGCAGGAAGTCTGCTGGAACTCAAGCTGGAAGCCAGGCAAAGTGAGACCCCAATTTTCTGAAAGTTAGCAAGTTCACTGCAGTCCCAATAGTAATCAATCCAATTTTCATGCCCCCAAGTGATCCACCTGTGATAGCCCTGTTTTTAAACCCAGGGATGGCTGGAGATCCCAGCTTGCAGAGCTTCACAGTACTCTTCTCTGCCTGAAATGCTCCAGGGAGGGGCTATTTCATCAGTCAGTTTTCTACTCAATTCGGTGGGGTGACCTCAGTCAAACATGATGGCTGAGACTGGATGATCATTGTACTAACTTCAATTAATTCCAATTCCATCCATGTTATAATTCCTTTCTCACCATAATCTCTTTAACCTGAGACACATACACAACCAAGTACGATTCAATGAATGGAGCTGGTCTTTTCTCTACCTTCAGTCTCTTTCCCATCTAGACAATCACAAGGCTACACTGAAGCAGCCCCTTCTATGACATGGCCTATCTCAGTTGCATTTGTCCGGTCCCATTCCTTTCCAGGGCCCTGTGCCAGCATCACTTCCTTTTGGGATGCTAAGTCTCACTGTAGCACTAGCTGGCCTCTCAGATGTCTTCCTGCCTCTGCCTAGTTTATGCCTTTTCTCCCCTTTGGCTTTTTAAGTAGCGTTTCTGCTGGTGGTGATGCACACCTTTATTCCCAGTGCTACAGAAGAAGGTGGATCTATCTATTGAGGCCAGCCTGGTCTACAGGATGAGTTCCAGGACAGGC
>NC_022012.1:92818055-92826326 GCF_000317375.1 Microtus ochrogaster | reverse complement strand
CCTCTTGAATGCTGGGAATTAAAGGCGTGCACCACCACCAGACTCATGCCCCTTTCTTAAAGGATACTTAAGACTGTTCCAAATCACACCATTACTAGGAGCAGCCTAAATTCTACCCTCAGGGAAGGAGCCAGAGCCCTTAAAAAATGCTTACAAAGGCAGAACTGTCCCCTCAGCCCAAGTCATTTATTTCCAACTGTATTCCCATACTCCACCGTGCCTAAGTGAGCAAACCAAAAGTCCCCGTCTGCTGGAAATAATCCTGCAAATGACCTACCCACGTTCCCTAGACAGTCCAAATCTCACCACACCCCAGGAAGGCACTGCTACCACTCAACTATGGCTCAGCCCACTGTCTTTACTGAACCTCACTAGACTCTCCAGTGATGGGATGTGACCTGTTTATGGGAAATACACGTATCTGTACAAGGGACAGGCACACTGTTCTGTCAAGGAACCTGTGCATACAGGTTCAGTGATGACAGCTGTGTGCCCTTAAGGGCAGGGTAGAGAGTAAGAAACTATCTTCTCTAATACCCACTCGGCGACAAGCTAAGTCCACAAGAGATTTGCCAATGAGTCAAAAAACCTTTATTCCTTTGTACAGCCTCATGCTTTCTTGCCAGCTGCCTTTGAAGAAGGTGCTTTCTGGGCTGGGGTCTTCTGACCCTTCTGACCTTTAGCGGGAGGTGCTGCCTTCTGACCTGCAGCCTTCTGGCCTGCAGCCTTCTTGGCGGGTCCTGTCGCCTTCTTGGGTGGAACTTTACCCTTAGCAGCAGCAGCTGCTGCAGCCGCAGCTGCAATGGCAGCCTTAGCAACAGGTGCCTTTTTGGGAGAGGCTTTCAGGATAGCTGCTCTCTGTAGTTTCTTGACTTCAGTCTTGATGATTCTGTTCCTCTGAAAACACAAGACAGCATTCAGGGCAGGCATGCACACAACTTCTTTGTCTAAAAATCAAACTGTTTCTTCCATGCAACTAAACTTTAGTAAGGACACTTTTATAATCCTTATTGCGTGTACATGATGGAAGGACAATTCTGTGGGGTCAGTTCTCTCCTTCCATCAGTAAGCTCTAAGACTCAAGGCCAGCACCTAACCCTGAGTACCTTCACACAGAGCTGTCTCACTGGCCCCAACCTAACAATTTAAGGTGCACAAAGCACCATGGACTGGCCACTATACCTTTATACCCTGTACATAACACAACATGTACACCTGAAAACTCACCATTTTCTTTGCCTTCATGACTTTGAAACGATCAAAATCTGTCATCTTGGCTTTCTGTTAAAAGAAAACAGAATGATCTCTCCTGTCATCCATCTCCACATCCTGGGCCCCCAGAACACCAAGGCTTTATGTCATTACCCTTTCCCTGGCATCAATCTTCTTGGCCCATCTTGTGGCTGCCCATTTCGTATTGATATCTGCCTTCTCCCAAGCTTTCCGTACATACTTCTGTCGGGCACTATGAAGAGCAAGACCAAGTTATTAGCTTTGCAGTCACAAAGCCAAGGACAGCACCTCCCTCCCATCATACCCAGCTTTGGTCGGCTTCACAACACATAGGCATGGTAAACAATGCCCCAAAAAGATTAAATTTCAAAAATGTGGGGGATCACCTCTGAACACTTGCTACTTACACACTACATCTGCATCAAACCACATCTTTTTGTAACTAACCACTGGTTTAATTTTGTACACTAACTTGGCCAAGTTTCTCGTCCACCACAAACTTCATTACTGCTGTGACCCTTCGGGGACTCTCCTGCTGCACCCACTCCAGTCTAAGGGGACTGTAACTACCTGTCTCCCAAACCACAGCAGCTGATCTACTCTGTGGTGGCACATTTCAGAGGATGCTTCAGGACACCAACCACTGCTGACCTGACAACCACACAACCAGGCAGAACCAGGAGAGTGGTGGCAGCACCATTTAATCCCAGCACCCCGGAGGCAGAGTCAGGTGGATCTTAGTGAGTTCAAGGCCAGCCTGGTCTACAAAGCAAGTTTGAGGACAGCCAGGGCTGTCACACAAAGAAACCCTGACTCAAAGAAAAGCAAAAAGCCAACCATTTCTGTTGCCTCCATGTCTAATAAGCGGGAAACATGCTTTCGTAGGTTAACTACTTTGTGGACAGCACACACAAGTCCATCAAACCACGAGGAAGATTTCTGCACTTTAAAGCAGGGCATGGTAGCACCCAGAGCTCCATCACCAAGGGAGGCCAAGGCAGGAAGAGTGTGAGTCTGAGCTACACAGCACGAAACCATGTTAACACCAAAACAAACACAGGCCAACTTGGCTACTGCTCGGGGGGTGCTCCCTGACATGAAGCCACAGGTACAATTCTGTTCTGCCAAAAGCAGTAGTAACACAGCAAAGCGACTCAGGGAGCAAGAGCAGACTTTCTCATTCAATTTATTGTATGAAAATGAAATACAGAGGAAGGGGGAAGAGACAAAAATACGGGTAACTTCCATGACAAAAATGACTGGGCGATTTTAAGGAATTAAGGGTCTGTTTGCTAACTGTAAATCCCACTTTCTGGGTTGGCTCTGAACCTCTTGTACTGTCTGTACATTCTCAAGGGGACACAGACAGTGGCACAAAACTGGAAGGCAACTTAGAACCAGGCCTTACCTGTGTGGGAACTTGAGGATGAAGTCAGTGAGCTGCATGCATTTGAAAGGCATGGCCTGTCTCCTCACCCGAGTGCAGGGTCCATCCACCAGAGCCTAGAATACAGAACCAGGATCTCAGACAGATACCTAAGTCAAGATGGCTGAACATGCTAACTCACGCCTCTTGTCCCTTTCAGGACTAAAGGGATACCACTCTTCTAATAAGGCCAACATGCTTTCTGTGAGCTCAGTGTCCCAGACAGGAGATCAAGTGGCCCAAGCTGGTGGCAATCTCCTAGTTCTAGCTCTGCCTCACAGAGGTAGCCCTAACCTCAGAGCTGGGAACCAACTCCAGAGCTTTGGGCAGAGGAAATGCTCTACCAACAGCTGTTTCTCTATCCCCTCTCAACTCCTTTTACATTCACCTCATTTAGACTGACCTGCATTTTGGCCGTGACTAAAGCATCTGCCTAGTTTACTTCGTGAGATAATCTAGGATGAACTCTGTGCTTCGGACCCCGTGCCCAGTGGTCTCTCAAAGGTAAAGCTGTATACTAAAGAACCCCACCCGAGGTCCATCCATGGTGTTGCCAAACCTACTGCCACGTTAAATAAAAGCCCGTAAGACACCCCTTACACACGTACCCGGTTCTGATCAATAACATCGACAATCGCGACCAGCTTTCCAGCATGAGGCCCAAAGGAGACGTAGGCCACCCGGCCAACCTCCACGAAGCGCCGGAACACCTAAAAATGGGAGAGAAGAGACAGGGGTTGGCTTTAACTATTCCGAGTCCGCTGCTTACCGGCAATATAGGGCTCAGGAGCCGCCCAGAGGCCGGAACTGTACTTAGTAACCGGGATTTTTTTCGGCTAAAATGTCCTGTAGCCACTTTCCCTCCATAAAGTCTCCTGGGTTTGCCCTTACCCATCCTCGAAACTCTCTGGCCTCCTACGACCCCTTTGATGTTAGGGAGACGAGCGCACGGATCGAGCCTGACCCACTCCCCGCCGCAGCGCCGCCATCCCCGACCCTCGCCCCCGGCAACTCCCCGCCACCGCGCACGCGTGATCCAGGCGGCCGGCAGGGCCTTCCACGCGACCGCGAGCCGCGCTCCCCGGGGGCTGTATTCCACGTCCCGCCGCCTCCCAGCGCGCGGCCTGGGTCACGCAGAGCCACCCCACACCGCGGCTCGCCCGCCCGGGGCGGAGGGCGAGCGGCACAACGGCCGCGCTCGGAGCCCTGAGCACACACACTCACCATGTCGGCGGCGTTCAGCGAGAAGGAAGAGGGCCCGCCCGGCCGTGCGCATGTGTCGGCGGAAGCTCCGCCCCGACGTCCTGCGTGACCACCGATTGGTCGAGGGGACGGACGCACTGACGTGCGTCTGCGCATGCTCGGTGGCTGAAAGCATGGCGGTGGCGTCTTGGTTCCGGTTACAGCTTCTCGGACACGTGCTGTGAAGTTGGCGTTTCAGTTTCTCCTTTCTCGTTTATTTGGTTTTGGTTTGGTTAGGTTTGAGACAAATCTGTCAGTGTTGACACTAGGCAGGTCTCTCGCTCACAGCAACGCTCCTGCCGTAGTCCCCCGAGTGCTGGCATGGCAGGACGGTCACCCCTGAGCATTTTAGGGACAGGAGGGCCACAGGGCCTGTGCGTTCTATTCAAACTGCCGCCCCACTTCACTTTGCTTCTGTATCCGCGGATTTGATGATCAGCCGAATTGGTGGCGCGCGTCCTTAATCCCGGCACTCGGGAGGCACAGGTAGAAACAATTCTAAATTCCAAGCCTGCTTTCTCTTCAAACCGAGTTCTGTGCCAGCCAGGGATACATAGAGTGACCCTATTTTAAAAAGCAAATTTAAGGGACATTGGGAAGAAAAGAGGGACGTGGTTGGGTCCAGAATCCCAGGTGTCGCCATACCCATAGATTAGTCACGTTTCCTTTACAGATCTTAGATCTAACCATTTGAGAAGAAATCTCCCCTCCACCCTTTCATGTTGCTTCTTTTGCATTTATTTATTTATGCTTGTGTGAGGGCGCTAGTGTCCCAGGCGTGTGTGAAGGTCAGTAGGTCCCTGGGACCTGGCAGCAAGCCCCTTTACCCCCTGAGTCATATCACTGACCCGAATTATACAGTTTTCAAAGACATGAACAAGAGTGGCCATACCAGTACTTTCTCGGATTTTTGTTGTTTGTTAAGACAGGGTTTCTCTACGTAACCCTGGCTGCCCTGGAACTCGGTAGACCAGGCTGACCTTGAACTCAGAGATCCAGCTGCCTCCTTCCCCCAGGTGCAGGGATTAAAGGTGTGGGCCACCATGCCCAACCTTTTTTTCTTTTCTAATAATAGCACAAACTGGGAGCTGTAAAGACTCATAAACAAGAGAATGGATAACTTTTGGTAGCCTGTAGCGGCAAAATCTCTGAGACTTTGGAACAGAACCCTAAGTGAAGTAAACAGATAAGAAGGATAGTTACTATAATATTTTATTTTACATAAGATTCACAGCCAGCAAAGCCCTGAGTGTCTGAAGTATGAATCGTGGCTCTGAGAGATGTCTCAGTGGGTAAAGCCCTTAGCGCTAGGTCAGGAGTTCAGATCTCCTAACACCCACGTAACTATTCTATGGGTATGGTGACCGGCCTCTAAGCCCAGCCCTCGGGAGGCTGAAGCAGTCGGATCCCAGGGGCTCACTGGCCAAAGAACCTGGCCTGCTTGGTGAGCTCCATGTCCCACAGCAGACCTTGTCTTAATAAGACAGAAGGGAATGAAGGCAGATACCGGGAGCCACCCACTGGCTTTTGCAGCAATGCACGCACAACTGAAAATACATGCAGGTGCACACACGTGGGAACAAGCAAGAAAAACCAGCAAACTAGTGTCAATCTTGTTTTTCCATGGTGCAGGCCACCGTTGCTGGAGGTGGCAGGCTTCTGAGTCTTGCCATCCCTTCACCCACAGTATGATGCACAAAGTCTTTACTTTGTGCAGCTGTGCCCCCCTTTTTTTTCCCCTCCAAGTGTGTATTAACTTTTAAAAAAAATTTTTGAAAAGAAAAATCCTTTTTTTTTTATGAGAGTTCCCTGGCCCAACCGCAACCAGAGAATTGAAGACAGTTTGGGGGAGGGCTAAGATGGTTTAAAATCCAGTAGTATAGTGAGCACGCTTTGAGAAACACTGGGGAAGTCCCTCAGTTTACAGGACTGTGCCATGGATATGAAGTTGGATTATGTCACCTCATTCCCCTCCCTTCACTGTTCTCCTTTGCCTTGAGGATGGACAGCATAACCAAGGTCCCCCCATCATCTCACCCGGAACCCTCCGATGTTCTAATACCTTCTGCTTCCTCCTGGAAAGACCAGAGCGCATCCTTGAGGGGATGTCTCAAGACCTTTACCAAGAAGCATCAGGCTGTTTCAGATTCCTTACAAGCTCCATTTCGTTGTTGAGCTAACCTTCTCCAAGCAAGTCTTGTCCTTGGTCTAGTCCAAAGACTCTTTCACAGGTGTCATCTTAAGACCATCAAAAAACACAGATATTTACATTACGATTCATAACAGTAGCAAAATTACAGTTATGAAGTAGCAATAAATTTTATGGTCGGGGGGGTCACCACAGCATGAGGAACTGTATTAAAGGGCCAAAGCATTAGGATGACCCTAGCTTGTGTCAAGTAGACAAAAACAAAACAGCACACTGGGTGCCTTCCTCAGTCACTCTTCACTCGGTTTTTTTTGTTTGTTTGTTTTTTGTTTTTTTTTTGGTTTTGGCAGGGTCTTTCACTGAACCCAGAGTTTGCCAGTGCCTCTGGGCTGGCCACTGAGCCCCGGAAATGCCCTTATCTCCACCTGCCGGCCCAGCATGACCGCTCAGCCCATCAGCCCTAACTTCTCATGTGTGTGAAGGGGAACCAAGTTCAGGCCTTTATGGTCATTAAGCCCTTTATCTAGTTTGTACTAATGTGTGTGGGGGAAGGGGTCCCCTTGGAGGCCAGAAAAGGTATCCAGTCCCCTAAGGTGATAGAGGTACAAGTAGCTGTGAGCTGGGCACTGAACTCTAATTCTCTCCAAGAG
The DNA here is from genome assembly GCF_000317375.1 of Microtus ochrogaster. Taxonomy (NCBI): domain Eukaryota; kingdom Metazoa; phylum Chordata; class Mammalia; order Rodentia; family Cricetidae; genus Microtus; species Microtus ochrogaster. Next base: position 92,819,626 of record NC_022012.1, on the reverse strand, counting down.
CACAAGAAAGCTCTCAACTTCGGAGTCATCTCCGGAGCCCCAGATGAGCCCCACTTCAGTTTCTTAATTGCTACATGTGTGAGCGTTCTGCATGCCAGCTTCCAAGCACCAAGCACAAACACACTCAGTACCCGCAGAGGCCAAAAGAGGGCACCACATCCCCTGGAACTGGAGTTTAATAGCCGGTTATGAGTTGCTCTGTAGGTAGGTCCGCAAGAGCAGCAAGTACTAGAAACCGCCGAGCCCTCTCAGCCCCTCTCAATAAATCCATCAGCCCTAGACGTCTGTCTGCCTTTGCTGGAGAGTGAAGAGCGAAGTGGTGCCGTGTGCGGAGAGCTGAGATAAAGGATATTCCTGGCAAGAGGGACTGGAAATCCTTGCCACCCTGCTACTCCCTGCACAAGCCCCTCTCCACCCTGGCCCTGTCATATCATACCCAGAGGGCAGCGGAGAGGGTAGGATCAGAGAGGCGATCTGGAGGACTGACAGGACGTGATTGGGCTAGCTCCAACCAGAGTGTTTCTCAAAGTTTGTTTGTGTTCTGTTATTTGCTCACAGTGGGTGTTCTGGCCCTGTCTTCCAGTGTAGACAGAGCATGCGGTACCTGTGTTAGTAGAACTAGGTCCTGGGAAGCTCCACTGCCCCTCTCTGGCTGTGTGATGTTAGCTAGATTAGCCTCTAGTCCCCTTCCCTCTGTGAAACTTCAAAGCTCTCTGTATGCAGGGTGTGGTGGTGCACACTTGTGATCCCAGCTACTTGGGAGACTAAGGCGGGAGCAGCAAGGCTGGACTGTACTGATGTGCACAGGTCTGAGTTGGAGATCAGGTGTGAATGTGTGCAAAACAGTGCCTCAGTGTGAGTAGCAGTAGTGATAGAGAGCCAGTGGTGTGTGTGTGTGTGTATGCATGCATGTGCATGTGTGTGTCTGGGTGGTAGACATTTGGGGGTATCTGTAGGAGGAGCACAGATGTAGGGGCCATGAGAGTTAGAATAGCTGGGACAGTGTATGAGTGTGGGATGGGTGTGGCTTTATGAGTGTGTAAACACAAGCAGGGTTGAGATATCTGTGATGTATATAACGTGTGTGGAACACAGCTGAGTGAGGGCTTACACACAGGTGTGAGAAACAAAAGACACATAAAAGGACACATGACTTTGGCAGGGGAGATACTTAGAGCTGGCTTTCTTACCTGTACAACTAAGAACTTATTATCTGACCATGATCCTGAGCCCTCACGAGCTTTTACAGTAAGCACAGAGAATGTTCTGGTTTTATTAGACACATCTTTGTTTTTAAAGTCATAAACTGGGAGTCTTCTAGGAATCAGAGATTAGCGAGTAAAATCCAAATATTTGACATTCTTTTTTAAGATTTGTTTTGCTTTTATTTAAAAAGATTTTTATTTGCTAACTTTATGTATGTGGCATTTCGTTTGCATGTCTGGCTGTGTACCACATGCACTCGGTGCTGGAGGAAGCTAGAAGAGGGAATCAGGCCCCTGGTGCTAGAGACACAGACAGTTGTGAGCTGCCATATTGGTGTGGGGAACTGAACCCAGGTCCACTAGGAG
>NC_022012.1:92802293-92817928 GCF_000317375.1 Microtus ochrogaster | reverse complement strand
AGCCACCTCTAGGAGAGCAGCCGGTACTCTCCCCAGTGAGCCACCTCTAGGAGAGCAGCCGGTATTCTCCCCAGTGAGCCACCTCTAGGAGGGCAGCTGGTACTCACACCAATGAGCCATCTCTCCAGCGCCTGTTTTTATTTCTGCTTTATGCATCTTTGTTAGTTGTGCAAGACCCTGTCTCAAACCTGAAACAAGGGCTGGGGGAGACAGCCCAGTCAGTCAGTAAAAGACATGCAAACCAAAAGATCCATGTTCAATACCCAGAACTTGTTACTCAATAAAAATAAACTCAGGAATCCCAGCATGGAGGAGGCAGAACAGAGCTACGTAATAGGAACGGTCTTCTTTTTAAAAATACCACCCTGTCTCCTTAGGAGAAAGGGCTGCATATTTAAATTAACAGATAAGCAATGCAAAATAAAAATAAGAGTTTATTCTATATAGTGCCCACAACCAGCCATGTGAAATAGCATTGATGTGTAGCTTGTAGTTACCGGGCTTGCTGAAGCCCTTTCTCTTCCCACTTTGGAGGGAAATACTCCCAAGACTGCCTTTTCCCCCCCCAAATCAAGTGTGGCAGCTACTCGGGGAGAACTGTAATTGGGGTAAGTAATTGGTCAGAAATTCCAGCCTGGGATGTCTTAGGACAGGGTCGCGTATACCCGTGAGAGCGGTGGGAAACCGCATGCCATGAGGACAGCAGAAAGGCAGCCCCGGGCAGCGGACTGGCTGAGAGCAGAGCAGTGAGACCGAGACCACACACAAGGATGATGGCACACCAAGTAGCAGCCCCAGGACCAGAGCCCCAAGGGGGAACTCCACGATGAGAAGAGCTACCCTTCTAGTGACTTCTGCGTGTCTTCATGCTTCAGGTTCTGCCTACATGACAAGGCCAGGCATCCTTGGGGCTGCAGTTTTCTTAGGCTAGGGCTATGGCTCAGGTGGTAGAATACTTGCCTTGCATGCATGAAGCCTGAGGGTTCCAGCTCATAAACTGGGTGTATTGATTCATAGCTGTAATTGCAGCGCTCAGGAGCTCAGGAGTAGATCAGAAGTTCAAGGTCATTCTTGGCTACGTAGTGAGCTGGAGGCTAGCATGAGCTACACGAGACTCTGTACTATCATCTTCCCCACTCAGTGCTACATCCTACCAGCCAGGGAGCTTAATGCTTATGGGATTGCTAAAAGAAGTGTCAGTGATTTGAGACAGGGCTGGACTTACAAAGGACCTATAGGATGGCGTGGGTGAGATGTCCCAGTCAGAGCCTTCATGGGCGCCTTGCTAGGAGAATAGTGAGGGAGAGAAAATGGAAGCCGGGCCCTGTGGTCAGTTCTTCCATGTTAAATTATTATGTTCCTGATTTCCTCTGGAGTGATGGAGCGAAGTCTCTGAACGTGATGTGACTGCCTGTGTCTCCTTGATTCCCAGTGGATCAGCAATCAGGTGGGGAAGGGTTGCAGGGGCAACTCTCACAGGCAGTGCTCTGATGGGAGCCAGCAGCTGAGAGGCACGTGACCTTGGTGTGTAACCATGGAGCAGGTCCTGGTGGCAGCCACTTTGCTCACATTGTCCGATGTCATTCTGGTGGGTTACAGGCAGTCTCAGGCTTGGAAGGCTCAATCCGAATCCACTGCTTGTTCGAAGGCATTCTCAGAGCGTCCCTTTGTCCTGAATGCTAAACACAGATACAGAAGAAACGCCAGGCACAGCAAGGCGATGGCCGTGAAGAAGGCCAGAATGCCCATAAAGACAGGGGGCTGAATCGGCAGACGGATCAGGGTACTTCCAGCTGGGATCTGGTTGGTCAAGCTGAGCATGTATCCTAGGGACCAGGAGATGCTGCTGTTCCCCACCTGCAGAGGAGAGCAGATGGCTCAGTTCCCAGGCAGAGTTGTAGGCTGGTCCCAGCCCACACAAGGTCATTGTAAACAGAGACTGTTTCTTCATTCCCCAGCCACCCAGACCCAAATAATCACACAAAACTATATTAATTACAACACTGTTTGGCCAATACCTCAGGCATATTCCTAGCTAGCTCTTACATCTTAAATTAACCCATTTCTATTAATCTGTGTATCACCATGAGGTTGTGGCCTACAAGTAAGGTTCCAGTATCTTTTTCCTTCAGCAGCTACATGGTGTCTCCCTGACTCGGCCTTCTTTCTCCCTGCATTCAGTTAGTCCCTCTCTCCCCTCCCCCAGCTCTATTCTGCCCTTCCATAGGCCAAAGTAGCTTCTTTATTAACCAATGGTAATAAAACATATTCACAGCATACAGAGGGAAATGCCACATCAGGACACCCTGAAGAGAAGGTCAAAGGGTTTGCTATGTTCTGATACTGCACCATAACCACAAAGAATCTGGTTCCCCCTTCAGTACGATGATCAGAAAACTGAGTTCCCTACAAGCCCAGCTAAGCGGAGGCACCATCCCAGCAGCGAAAGCATTGCTATTGTGAAGGGTGACCGGCCTGTTTGTGCTTAAGGAAAGGGTTAGAAGGTCTTGACCCAACCCAAGATTGGGTCCTAGAAACAGTGTGTAGCCCAAATGGGAAGCCCACTGTGTTCATGTCTTCTGATAGGTACCCCTTCCCTCCTCTCTCCTTTCCTTCCCTCCTCTCTCCTCCCCTTCCCTCCTCTCTCCTCCTCTTCCCTCCTCTCCCCTTCCCTTCCCTCCTCCTCTTCTCTCCCCTTCCCTTCCCTCCTCTCCCCTTCCCTTTTCCTGTCCCTATTCTAAAACTGTGTCATTATGTAATTCTGCCTGTCCTGGCACTCACTCTGTAGACCAGGCTGGCCTTGAACTCACAGAGATCAGTCTGTCTTTGCCTCTAGAGTACTGGGATTTAAGGCATGTGCCACCACATCTGGCCTTGCATCTGCTTTTTAACTATCATATTTCAAGGCTGTCTTTTTAGACATCTCCATATTTTGAATTTGCAATCTATAGTGAATCAAATTTACCATCTGTACTCTTCATCTCAAATGACGCTCTTCTTCAAAATTGTTGGCCCAGCTATTAAATGACAGCGCTGGCTTCTTCCATGGCAGTGTTTGCTTGTTATTTATTCATATCACACTTTTGCTTAGTGTCCTGTGCGTGCGTGCGTGTGTGTGCGTGTGTGTATGCATGCATGTGTGTGTGTGCGTGTGTGTGCGTGCGTGTGTGTCTTCGTGGGAGTGCATGCATGCCACAGCATGCATGTAGAAATCTCATGACAACTTTCAGGGGTGGGTTCTCCCCTTCCACAATGTGGATCTGAGAACGGGACTCCATCAGGCCCAGGTGCTTTTACCCACTGAGCCATTTCACTGGCCCCTGGCTTGACATTAAGAAAACTTTTTATTAAACTTCCAATTTGTATATTACTCTTTTTAACTTTTCATTTGTATATTAGCATGGGACAGGATCTTCTTCTTCTTCTTCCTCCTCCTCTTCCTCCTCCTCCTCCTCCTCCTCCTCCTTCTTCTTCTTCTTCTTCAAGTCTCAAGTAGTTCAGGCTGGCCTTGAACTCCTTCCTGCTTCACCTCTGCTTTTCAAGTGCCAGGATCACAGCTCACAGGCTCACAAGGTCACAAGTTCATGGGATCACAGTGTTACTGGGATCAGAGTGTTACTTTTCTTCCTAAAAATTGCTCATTCTTGCTTTTTTCTATAACTTTGTAGTATCTCCTTCCTATTTGACTACTGTCTTTAAACTGTATTCAGTGCTTGTGTAGAAAATCTCCTTGTCTGTGTACACCCTTTTTGTCTTGTTTTGTTTTTGTTTTTTGAGACAGGGTTTTTCTGTGTAGCCCTGGCCATTCTGGAACTCACTTTGTAAACTAGTCTGGCCTCGAACTCACAGGGAGCCTGCCTCTGCCTCCCAAGTACTGGAATGAAAGGCGTGTGCCACTGCCACCTGATTGCTTACATTCTTATTACCTCTCTCTCTCTCTCTCTCTCTCTCTCTCTCTCTCTCTCTCTCTCTCTCACACACACACACACACACACACACACACTAGCACTCAGGAGGAAGAGACAGACTGATTTCTGGGAGTTCAAAGCCTGCTTAGCCTACATGAGTTCCAAGCAAGCCAAAGTGACATAGGGAGTTCCTAAACTGTAAATAGATAACCACTTGGCCAGGAGCAAATTCTTTACCATTAAAGAAAACTAAAATTTAAAAATTTTGCAGTGTCAGGAAAGTAAAATTTAAAAATTTTACAGTGTGTGTCTGTGTGTTTGTGTGTGTATCTGTATGTATGTATGTATGTGTCTGTGTATGTATGTGTGTCTATGTGAGTCTGTGTGTGTATGTATGTGTCTGTCTATGTATGTATGTCTGTGTGTGTATGTATGTGTCTCTGTGTGTGTGTGCATGTGTGTGTGTGTGTGTGTGTATGTGAACATAATACATGCGGCAGCACCTATGTGGCGGTCAGAGGACAACAAGCAGGAGCTGTCTTCTTCTCCAGTGTGTGTTTTGGGGACTGAATCAGGTCACTGGGAAGGGCCCTCACCAGCTGAGCCATCTGGCCAGTCCCAGGAAGGAAATTTAAACCCAGAGCGTCTCCTCGGTGCAGAGATATTCTCCATTCCTGCAGTATGCTTGGCAGATGCCTGCACTTGCTAGGAGAGGGCTTGGCACATCCCCACACCTCCAGACAGCCTCATTGTTTTGTTTTGTTTTTTTTTAGATGACTCAATTTTACTTACATGAAAATAGACAGCCCCAAGCTTAATTCGGAATATTGATTGGATTAATCCAATTTTACCAAAGCTGGAACTGAACAGCATGGCTCCAGACATCCTGTAGCCTTTGCTCCAGCCATTTCTGAACTGAGAACATTCTATCAGAACCGGGAATACAGCAGTGGCCAACCAGATTCACAGGCAAGCTCTGCCCGAAGCAGCTGTCCCTCTGCTTCCTAAACATCTTAGGTCTAGGCAATATCTATCTATCTATCTGGCTATCATCTGTCTGTCCGAGTGCCTAATTATCTGTCCATCTCTTTCTGGTATCTATCTTCCATCTATCTATCATCATTTAATCTATTACCTACCACCCACTCATCCAGCACATCAATCTACCATCAATATATCATCTATCTAATCTACCTATCGTCTATATAATCACCTATCATCTGCTATACCATCTATCTATTACTGAGACAAGAAGACCCTCCCCATCCCTCAGTTTAGTCTGTAATCACAGTGACCTCAGGTTCTCTTAAAGAGAAAATTTTCATTTAATGAGAAGGAGCTAATGTGAACCCCTCACGCTCTCAACACCATATCTTACCTTGTCATTTGTATAACATGGAGAGTACTTAATTATCATGTTATAAAACAAATTATAAGCCAGGAGAGATGGTGTACATCCTTAATCCTAGTACTTATATAGTGAGCTCCAGGCCAGCCAGGGCTACATAGTGAGCTCTGGGCTAGCCTGGGCTACATAGTGAGCTCGGGGCCAGCCTGGGCTACATAGTGAGCTCCTGGCCAGCCTGGGCTACATAGTGAGCTCCTGGTCAGCCTGTGCTACATAGTGAGACCATGTCTGCAAGAAGAAAAGAAAAAAAAAAAGAAAAGAAAAACGTGAACTCAGTAGTGACTACACTCCACTCTGAGCTGAAGGCTGGCATCTCTCATGCCCAGACTCCCCCCTCCTTGGGCACCCACCCATTGGCCCTCAATTCTAATCTTCTCATCTGCAGCAATCTCCTGAGAACAACGGCTTTAAATTCTGTCACCTCTTTTCCTGGGGTGTTCACAGGCAATCAGCAAGATTTGGTCATCCTTTAACCTTTGACCTCTCCTCTACATCCACGCATATAAACCTTTCTATGGCAAGGAAAACAAGAAACCAGTATGTGCTTTGACTTACTTCCTTCTCAAAACGTATCTGAGGCCAAGTCTCCTCCGTGAATTTGTATCCGTTCACGAGCAGGTGGTAGATATAGTGGGCTGAGAAGCAGTAGGACCGGGCATACACCTCATCAAATCTGGGAAGCATGGACGGGAGCTGGAAAGGAGATAGAGGCATCTGAGAGGGGGGCAGGCAGGGGAACCCACAAACGTGCACTTGGGAGCACCTGAGGGTGACAGCAGTGTCTCAGAACCCATCCCTCAGAATGTCAAGATGAAAATGACAGGTAACATACATACACGTACACACACACATACATACACACACACACATACACACACAATTGCATAAGACCCGAAGTAACTGCCCAGCGTTGCTTACAATCCAGGTCATGGAGATTGCCCACACCAAGGCTGCTTTGACCTGGCCTGCTTTTTCTCTTTCATTTATCTATTTTCAGGTAGGGTCTCATAGCATGTGCTAACCCTGAACACATAATGGACACACACATATACACACATATGGATACACATGCTTTCCTATATCACACGTACATTTCGGAACATGGTCCAAGAATAGAGTCGCGTGAAGGGAATTCTGAGAGCTCGTAAGAAGACACCAAGAAAACAAGACAAGAGTCTTGTGACCTCAGTTTCTCCAGAACAGAACTGTTCTTGGAAAGTGTTTCTGTGCCCCTCCCAGGTGTAGGAGTGAGATCACTTCAGGTTACTTGTCACAAACGGCTGTTGTTGTTTATCTGCCTCTTTGGGAAGACATGCTTTGCCACGTGTGGCTTGTCTTTGTGATTGCACACTTCACTCAGGTGACTCTTCTTAACCCCCGGCACATAAACTGTCTGATGCTCTGAATAAAGTTGGCTACTGCATGGGACTTTCGTCCACCTGACTTATCAGCTCCATTCTCTCAGGTCCCACCACCTCTAGGGGGTAATCACACGCATGTACACAAAGATACACATACGTAAATATATGTACTAATACATGTTTACACACACACATATACAATGTTCAGCTCTATTGTCTATTCAACGCTCACTCACCCTCTCTTTTTGAATACTGACCTCGATCCAGGCGTGTCTGCAGAAGTCCCAGCTGCTGCTGTTGAAGGACGTAAGGGAGAAGCTTCCGGAGAGGTTTAGTGCGCTGGCTGTGTAATAGAACCCTGCAAATGCCTGTGAGCAGGACAGAGGCAGTGAGTTTGCCAAGTATCTAGGGGGTGGGGAATAAAGACAACAGGACAGAGAAAGGAAAAGGATGGGGGAGGGGCACTCCCCTGGGGGTGCAGAGCCCGCCCCCCCACCTGCCATCCGGCCCTCGGTCTCACCACAAATGGCCCTTGAACCTTGGGCTGATAAATGCCATCAAAGGAACAAGCCTCTTGCTCCTGGCAAGCTTTGAAGTCAAACACAGATGCCACCTTCTCCCTGCACAGCCATGGGTCTCCAGTTCCCGTGAAGGTGACAATATCATAGGGGTTGTAGTTGTCCGGCCTCTGCTTCTCAGTGCACAGGCTGCCGAACACATGGCCCAAGTCAAAGGAGGTGCTGTAACCCCGCGGGTAGCAGGGGTTGCTGATGTTCGTTTCAGTGGGAGAGCTCTGGAGGCAAGACAGGGAGGTGTGAGATGGGACAGTTTCCTTCTAGAAGATTCTCCCCGCCACTACCCTGCAATGCCCAAAGAGAGGATGAGAGCCGCCACTTCACAGCGTGCACCACTGCCCGGGGGAGCAGGAGTCCTAAGAACCCTGCCCAAGGGCATTTTCAGATAACTTGGTATATACATGTATAAAAGAGGCAGACAAAAAAGCATTGGCTGTTTATAAAAACCATAAAGCCGGGCGGTGGTGGCGCACGCCTTTAATCCCAGCACTTGGGAGGCAGAGGCAGGCGGATCTCTGTGAGTTCGAGACCAGCCTGGTCTACAGAGCTAGTTCCAGGACAGGCTCCAAAGCCACAGAGAAACCCTGTTTCGAAAAACCAAAAAAATAAAAAATAAATAAATAAATAAAAATAAATAAATAAATAAATAAATAAAAATAAAAACCATAAAGATTGATTTAATCAAAACAATATGGGAGGGTAGGGAGATAGATGGCTTAGTCAGTAAAGTGCTTGCTGCTCAAGGAAGAGAACCTGGGTGTGTGTGTGTGTGTGTGTGTGTGTGTGTGTGTGTGTGTACTCACAGGTACATTTGTGCACCACCTGTGGAGGCCAGAGATCAATATTAGGTGTTGTTCCTCCAGTGTCCACTTGTTTGTTTTAGTTAAATTATTATTATTATTATTATTAATTATTATTATTGAGAAAGGGTCTCACTGTGAAGCCCTGGTTTGCTTGGAATCACCAGGCTGGCCTCAAATTCATAGATTCACCTGCCTCTGCCTCATGAATGCTCAGATCAAAAGCATGTGCCACTCCACCTAACCTTTGTAAGCATTTATTTTATTTGTGCGTGTGTTTGTGTGTGTGCACAAAGCACATGTGAGCATTTGGGTGCTCACAGACCATAAGAGAGTGCTAGATCCCCCGGAACTGGAGTTGTAGGTTGCCTTGAGCCGCCACGTGGGTGCTAAGAACTAAACTCCTGCCTTCTGAAAGAGCAGCGAGTGCTCTTAACTGTGGCGCCATCTCTCACTCCACACCTTGATTTTGGAACCGGTTCCCTCACTAGCCCAGAGCTGACCCAGTAGGATGGACTGGCAGGGCAGCGAACCGAGGGATCTGCCCGCCTCTGCCTCTGCAGCATCCACAGTAGAGCACACATGACCATGTCTGGCCGGCCTGGAACTCACAGTGTACACTAGGCTAGCCTCAAACTCACAGAGATCCTCCTGCCTCTACTTCAACAGCCTGGGATTAAAGGTGTGCAGCCAGCCATGCATGTGCAGGGAATCAAACTCCTGTCCTTAAGTCTGCCCAGCAGGCATTTTCCCAACTGAGCTACGGCTGCAGTCAGGATCCTCCTTAGTTTTTCTCACTCCTGTTTGCTGGAAGCAGTTAACACAACTGAGGGGGGAAGAGAGAGGGGAGGGAGAAAGAGATCCGGGATGATGTGAGGCTACGATGCTATTTCTATCCACTTTGCAGACTGGAGTGAGGATGGACACTCAGGGCAGGACCCCTCCCCTGGCTCAGACCCTCAGCACCTGCAGAAGCATCGCCAGGAACTTCTTCTCTGCTTCATTGCGGCCGTAACACTGGAAACTGTGTGTGTAGAGCGTGTACGTGTAGCCGTACAAGGACACCTGCACAGTGTCGCTGGTGTTCGGCTCCATCTTCTCTCCTGACACGAAGGATATCTGGGTGGAGGCGCCGCCCAAATCCAGGGCTCCTGTGGTGTCTACTCCGTGTGGGTGAACCCACAAGTGCCACAGGTTCTTCTGCATAATGGGGAAAAAGAAATGAGAGAAAGACCAAAGACACCATCTCCACTCGCCGGGGCTCTCCACCCAAGTTCCAAGTCCTACTGATAGGCAGGGACAGAGCCCAGGGCTGGTTCTCTCTTAGGTTAGGGATTATAAACTGAATTGGTAACACAAATGCCTGCAGCTCACGAGCTGTGTGTGACGTACACAGGCAGGGAGGGAACAAAGCAGAGGGGGCCTACTTGTTTGCTGCCCTGCTAGGAGCTCCCGGCTCGCCTGTTACTGAGTCTAAGGCCTCTGACGCCAGGAGGGGCTACATGGGTAGGGTTTCATGTGAGAGTTCCAAATATTAATCATGACAATTATTTTGAAAATTCAAAATATATTTGTGGGGGAGTCAGAGGTCTAGGCCGGGGTGTGGTCTGCATGTCCTCTGCGGGGGGGGGGGGGACTGTGAGGAGACCAGGGACATGAGTGAAGACTCCTTCTCTCTGGGGACACTGGACAAAGATTGAGGACGCTAATTTCCAGGCAGTCATGATCCTCTTGGAAGGGTCATCCTCACGCTGCTCTTCTAAACGAGCCCAGGGTTAAATTTAAATCCCTCCCAAATTTCTTATGGAAGAGCAAAGCCATGCGATTCTTGCCTGGTCCATGCATTTGGTCCAGTACGTAACTGTCCTTCCTTAGCTGCTGTCCCCAGGGCTCCCCAGTGCACTGCATGGAAGGAATGCCCCCTGAGCAAGGACCCCCACCTCAGCTGTCACCCCCAGGGATGGGATACATTGTGAGCTTAGAAACCATGCACTTCTTCCACACACCTCCAGGAAGTTTCCCATTATATAGTTGGCTGTAATCCATCCATACACCCCTTCCTCTTGCCCAGAAATGATTTGAGCACCCCTAAAATCAAAAGGCTGGGACTCGAAGTAGCTTTGGATGCTCTCGAGGACTTCGTGAGCTGCTGTCTCGTTCTGCAACCTACGCAAGGCAAAGAACACAAGAGACTGAGCGCTGCCAAGCCAAGGTGGGCTTACAGCCTCCTCCCAGCCGTCCGCAGATCTCCCAGGGTGGCTGGGAAGGGGGAATGCATGTCTTTACCTGTCAGACTGCCAGGTGGAAGCCCGTTTGTCATCCCCTTCCCCGCCCCTCTAGTCCTTCCACCAGGAGGTGAGTAATCAGAAAGACCTCTTATTGGTTTTGCTCTAGCAGGGAACATTAAGACTGGAGAGGACATAATAGTGACCTTTTTTTTGGGGGGGGGGGTAGCATAGAAAGGAGCCTCATTTGGCTAAAAACAGAAAGTTTAGGACATAAGGGGAAGGGAGAGGGCCCAACCATTGGATTCCTTGAATTTCACACGAGGTCCCTGACCAGAAAAACACCAGATGTGACCCTCAGAGCAGGTTACCCAGGCACCACGTCGCCAGAGCTCCTTTCTGCCATGTTATTCTGTAGAGCAGTGGTTCTCAACCTGTGGGTCGCGACCCCACTGGGGGCCGAACAACCCTTTCACAGGGGCCACATATCAGATGCCCTGCATATCAGATATTTACATCATGATTCACAGCGGCAGCAAAGTTAGAGTTATGAAGCAGCAACGAAAATAATTTTACAGTCGGAGGTCACCGCAACATGAGGAACTGTATTAAAGGCCGCAGCGTGAGAAAGGTTGCGCGTCACTGCTCTAGAGAAATCTCACGTGGAGACAATTCTCCCTTTGTTTGTGGGGAAAGGAAGCTGGGGTGCTTGCTTGCTCAGTGAGGGAAGGAGGAAAAGGCCCTGGTTGCAGAGGCAATGGTAAGGATAAAGAAACATCCAGAAAAGTCTGATCCAGCAGCAAATGCTCTGGGCTTCTTTACATGACGGTGTTCAAGCGCTCGGTGCCTGGGCTTGCCTGGTCCTTTCTCCTGCTGGGTTCATGAACAAGGCACCATACTTCCAAAACCCTGAGAAGCCCGGGCCCTGGACAAACTATATTTCCATTGTTGTTCTGGAATTATTTTAAAAATTCTGTTTTTAGGCCAAAGCAACACTAGAGTAAAGAAATGGAGAGGGCGGGAGAGGCCCCTCACTGGCAGAGCGCTTGCCCAGCAAGACTGGAGACAGACCTCACTTGCCTAGCAAGGTCCTTGGGTTCAATGCACTGCACAGGAAGACAAAACAAAACAAAAAAAGAATAAAAAAGAGAAAAGACATTAGACTTGGCATGGTGGATCACACCTATAATCTGTGGAGGCAGGACAATGGCTTTAAGTTCATGGACAGCCTGGGCTACCTAGCAAGTTGCAGGCTAACCTGGTCAACAGAGTGAAACCCCCATCTTAACAAAACAAAGACACAAAAGATATCTCCCTGGGATCAATGTCCTCTTCTACAGATTCAGCAGGAACAGAGTGGAGAGAACGAGACATTTGTTCCTTAAAAATCCCAAAGACTTTGACCTGGGTGAGGGGTAGACATTGCATTGTCTTGCAAAGTTCGGGAACATTCTGTACAGAGGCAGAGCCAACGTGGCTAAGGGCTGAACTTACCACAGAATTTAACTGACTGTTTACCCATGGCCCAAACAACTATTCTGCAAGGAAGTACAGGATCCCCCGTGACCAGATGTCACGTCAGTCTGATCTTTTCTAGCCGTCTTGGTGAAATCACCACAGAGAAGGAATCCATTTTAGAAGCATTTCTTACTCACTGTGAAAACAATGGCTAAAGGTTTCCCAGCGACCAATGCCTAAATTTATACCAGAATATGGGCTTTTTTTCTCCTCTGGGGCTTGCTCCCAGAAACAGAGTAACATGAACTCTTTGTGTGGCGTTGGTCCTTACCTCAGCAAGCGCATCCCAGCCGTGGCTCCCAGGTAAATGCGGGTGGACCCATGGAGGGACTCTGGCACCTGCTCCTTGACCTTTAGCATACAGTCATCAAAGGCCTTGGGGGCCTCCTGGGGATTATTCTCATAGCTGGAAATTCCAGAGCCTGAGGAGCAAGTGGTCAGAACTCACTAGTCTTCCTTAGAACAAACAACAGTAAAAGACTTCTAAATAAAATGTCGGGGGGTCGGGGGGGCGGGGACACACACAGTTTGGCCTTAAAGCACTTGCAAGGTTCTGTCCTCCAGAACCCAAGTAAAGAGCTAGGAGTGGTGTGCGCTTGTAATTCCAGCTTTGAGGGGGTGGGGCAGAGACAGTAGAGTCCCTGGGGCTCCCTGGCCAGCTTCCTAGCTTAGCTTACAGAGACAGAGACAGAGAGAGACACACACACACAGAAAGAGAGAGAGAGAAAGAGAGAGAGAGAGACCCCAAGGTGGTGGGGGTGGGTGGTACTAGCGACCGACAGCCGAGGAAGTCCCCTGGCTGCCATAGGCATGCATACACACACGCACACCTATACACCCTCACACGCTAGCTGTCCATGGGTGGAAGGAGTTCTTGACAGCCTGGATGCCATCTGTGACTTGGGGCCAAGATGGAGTCATGGAAACCTCAGAGCACCCGGGGATGAACCGTCTCTCCTTTGATCAGTGTTTCCTCAGGAATCCATACACACTCTGAGGGATCAGAAACCACAAACTCCAGCTGAAATTACATAGTGGAAGTTTGGCAAGTGTCACGCCCTGGAGGACACGTGGCTTCTCCAGCACTAATTTGGGTTTCTGTTTTCTCAGAGTGGTGGCCAGGCTCGGGGGTTGGTGAACCCAAGCACATTCCAGCGGTCTAGACCCTCAGGATGTCCTCAGTGGGTATCAATCCCTGCCTCGGTTGGTGGTCTCCATTTAAATGTCCAGTTCTGCTATGGGGGAGCCACCCTGCATGACCTGGTTGCCAGCGTACTTGTGTGTGTGTGATGTCTGTCTGTGTGTTTGCACTACTGTGTGTGTTCCTCTCCTCCAGCCCTGCCCACCCTTCAAGCATGTACCACCTGGCTTTCTCACATCCTCCCACGCAAACTGGGAGCTGAAAAATCTGCACAAGAAAAGGTTGAACCTTAGCCGGGTGGTGGTGGTTCACGCCTTTAATCCCAGCACTCGGGAGGCAGAGGCAGGTGGATATCTATGAGTTTGAGGCCAGCCTGGTCTACAAGAGCGAGTTCCAGGACAGGCACCAAAGCTACAGAGAAACCCTGTCTCGAAAAAGAAAAAGAAAAAAGAAAAGGTTGAACCTTGGCTCACTGCTCTCGCACGCTGTGCAGAGGCAGGCCCTTCCTTTCTCATACACAAGTTTTCATGGTTCCCACCATCACCCAGAAGAGCACTGAAGGGGAAATCTCAGACCATTCACTGCCCCAACATCCTGTCAGGCGGAGGGCTGAGGTGAAAGGTTCCAGACCAAGCTGGCTCCACAGATGGGCAGCAACAGGGCACTTCCCGCTCTCCTGACCCCAGCCCAGGCCTCCTGTCCCCTTTACCTTTCACACTGCATTTGAAGGTCTGGCTGACCACTCCTGTGTTATTCTCCTTTTCTGCTGGCCACTGATAGACGTAGATGGTGGTTCTGGAAGAGCCAGCATCCAGCACGATCCCATACTGAAGGGAAAAGGAAAAGAGCTGGACCCTTCATGTCATTGTGGATCACTGAGAATCTTGGATGGCATTCTAATTTATTC
Organism: Microtus ochrogaster; assembly: GCF_000317375.1. NCBI lineage: Eukaryota > Metazoa > Chordata > Mammalia > Rodentia > Cricetidae > Microtus > Microtus ochrogaster. The sequence continues at coordinate 92,804,085 of NC_022012.1, read as the reverse complement.
TTGGAGAAATGCACACATGCATAAAATTATTTCGGTTGTATCAACTCCCAATTCCCTCTCCAACTCTTCCCCCATCATCCCCCCACCCCAATGTTGTCTTTTCATAGCCCCTGGCTCTCACAGTCTTTCCACCCCGCCTTCTGCAATGATTCCCGAGCTACGTCGGGAGGGGATTTGATACAGATGTTCTCGTCTAGAACCGAGAACTCTGTGGTTACTATCCTCTGCACTCTGACCAGCTCTGGACCTCTGTATTAATAGCTGTCTACCACAAAAAGAAGTTTCCCAGACAAGGATGGAGAGCTGTGCTGACCTATGACCGTAGATGTATTTAGAAGGCAGCTTGATACTGTGTCTGGTTAGCCAAACAGCAGAAGGGGGCACCTGGCTCTCTAAATAAATGCACATGCTTCCTTTAGGTAGGGACAGATCAAGAAGAGAGAACTCTTTGTCCCCAGACCAGCTGTAGCTCCCTGGACTCTGGGGAAGGATGAAATGGGTAAGTCCAGATCTCTAAGAAGAGGCACAGCAACCTCCCCAGGTAATTCTAATGCATAGATGACTTTGAGAACCGAATCTGAAGGAGCTGGTGAGCAGCAGGTGAGAACCCGGATCCCCACTTCGTCCAGACCCCAGGGATAACACTGGGATCTCAGCAAATGCCCAGGTTTACTGTGGAGATAAACAACTGAAAGAAATCGTGGAAAGACACCATAGGGTCCCACAAGGAAGAGCCATGCTAGGATTCCCATCAGCCCTCCGAAGGAGAAGTGTTCACGATTAAGGGCAGAAGTGCAATGCAATATTGTCAGCTGCTCCCCTGTGGTATCATGGAGGTGACAAGTGTGCAGGCAGGGGTTGCCAGGCAGAGCCAGGGTTGTCCAGCATTCCTGGACTGGTCAGCTCAGCTCGGGGCAGGCACCAGGGAGCTATACCTGCAAACCCAGCCCAGCTCAACCCTGAACCAAACAGGAGTATCAAAGGATGCATGTTAGGCGTGGAATTAGGGATGCTAACCCAAGGCCAGAGACACCTGGGGACACCCCGGGGCTTCAGGAGGCTTCAGGTGGTGACCTTCTGAATTCCTCTGCTTTCAATCTATCTTTGCTTGACATATGGGATTAAGAAGCTGGGTCCCAGACAGGATGGTCTAAACGGGTTCCCCAGTCTCACAATGCGGGGAGGCAATTCACCTCCCTGGGTCATCTTAGGTGACTTACTGCAGAGGTAAACAGGAGGCCATATGCCCAGTGCTAAGTGGCTGCTTGTTTTTAATAGGCCATGATTGCTGAGTATGGTAGTGTTGTCCATAATCTAATGAACTGGGGAAGTTGAGGCAGGAGGGTCAGGAGTTCAATGTCATCCGAGGCTACCCAACAGGCATGAGGCCAACCTGGCTACACGAGACCACATAAAAAATAAAATGATTACTCTTGGTCATGTGTGGTAATCTCAGTATCTGGACGCTGCACACCCTAGGCTAGCCTGGTCACAGAGTGAGACTTGTCTACAAAAGGGGGTCATGAGACAGAAGGAAGGTGGGGAAGTTTTTTCTGGACAAACCCAATGACCTGAGTCTGTTCCCTGGGAGACAAGTTGTTCAGAAGGAGAAAACTACTCCACGTGTGTGCCAGGACGTACACGTGCACCCCCATCTCTCTCTCCACACACACACACACACACACACACACACACACACACACACTCCACATGTGTGCCAGGACGTACATGTGCACACCCCCATCTCTCTCTCTCTCTCTCTCTCTCTCTCTCTCTCTCTCTCTCTCTCTCT